>NW_028301696.1:0-300000 GCF_051225735.1 Oryctolagus cuniculus
TCATGGGTTTAAACACAGAACCAAAATAAAACAAGTAACTGGCTTTCTTAATTACACAGTGTGGAAAGTAAGATTCTCAGTGGATCACTGGGTAACTGTAAAGTACTGCGCAGAGAAAAACTGTAACTTATCTGTATTTATGATGCTGTAATTCTCCACTTTATGCATACTCAGATTAAAAGAGCTCCCGTTAGTGTGCAGCACTGTTGCATAGTGAGTAAAGCTACTGCCTTCAGTGTCAGCATCTTATATGGGTGCTGGTTGGGATCCTGGCTGCTGCACTTCCCATCCAGCTCTCTGCTGTGGCCTGGGAAAACAGTAGAAGATGGCCCAAATCCCTCATCTCCTGCACCCACCTATGAGACCTGGACAAAGCTCCTGGCTTCTGGTTGTGGATCCAAACTGCTCCAGCCATCTATCTCTGTTTCTGCCACTCGGTAACTCTGCCTTTCAATTAAATAAATAATTATTTAAAAAAACAGCTTCATCCCAGAAGAAGTTCCTGGCTACAGGCTTCAGACTGGCACAGCTCCAGCTGTTGCTGCCAATTGGGGAGTGAACCATCGGACGGAAGACGTCTCTCTCTCTCTCTCTCTCTCTGTCTGTCTCTCTCCTCTCTCTGTGTAACTCTTTCAAATGAATAAATAAATCTTTAAAAATGTAGCTCCAGTTATTGACAACACAGTAGACTTGCATTAATTTTAGTTCCCTTCTCACTTTGCAAAGGGATCAGTGGCAGGTCAAAACAGTTGACAGCCTTGCTAACAGGAGAAGAGATAGCTGAAGACAGAAAATGAAAAGCAGCCAAATACATCATCAAAGAAAGAGAAGTGGACCCCATCCAACACAAACCTTTAAAAGTGGATGCTCACAATTAACGAGTGAAACAGCTGCCCACTGAAATCTTATCTAGGGAGGGAAGATGTCCTAAGTTCTGCTTTTGTAAACTTCAGTCATAAATCTGTCCTAATAAAGCTGTCCCTGGCATCTCTTTTACAAACACACTGGACCCACTGACCATTGGAAATTGTGGTCCTAAGTCATGTAGGCTGCCATTTAAACCCACCAATGCTGTAACAGCTAAGAAACTTGAATTTGATGCTGAGTTCTCAGGAAATCATTCCAGCTGTGCCTAGGGCCATTAATAGAAACTCCTTGGATCCTCCCCTGTCTCTGTGCCTGTTTGAAAGAAGGGAGTTTTCCCACCCCAGGTTTCTGGAACAGCTTCAAATTCCACATTGGAAAAATCTGATAACTAATACTTGAGAGGGATCAATGCATAAAGCAGCTATTCACGCTTCACACTGCTCCCCACCAGGAAGATGAGGTGCAGGATGAGAGCAGTGGGGCAGATCCTAGTCAGATCCTTCTTCCCACCCCTCTGCTGCCCCAGGCTCCCTGCTGAAGACCATCCAGCCCCACCCTGCAGGAACCAGCCCAGGAAACATCAAGAGACCAGGCCAGACTGCATTCTGAAAACACCCACAGTTGGAACCCAGCTTATTTAACTGTAGAGAGTGGGAGTCTTTCTGCCTTTCTTCCCTGCATATGCAAGTTCCCAGAACGCTGCCCTCTCTCTCCTGTAACCACTAAATAAAGCACATTAGGGACAGTTTGGATGAGGTTCTGCAGGAGAGAGTCCAGCCTGAGAAGCAGAGGTGGGAGACAGAACAGCCCAGGTCCCAGCCCTGACCTCAGGGGAAGTTGCCAGGATCACTGGTGCCCTGGCACCCACCCTTCTCCCACACATGTCCCCACCCCTTACTGCATGTCAAACCTGCAGCAGAAAGTCCCTGGAGCAGGTACGCTTTCTTCCAGAAACATGGGGAGCGAAGCGGGCAGTGTGGGGAAGAGAGTCCCTGGTACATGGGACCCACAGGCAGAAGATGAAGAGGGAAGAAGCAGTAGGAGGCAGGCTCAGGGTGAGCACTTGGAAACTGCCTGGGATTGCACGTGCAGGGCAGGAGTTGCAGTAAATGCCAGAGAAGGAGAAGCACAGCCCCTAGGGCTGACCCTGATCAGGGAATGAACTCCCTCTGGTCCAACTCAGACCCCCAGGGACTGGCTGTTAGCAGGCACATGGGCACAGGCATTTGGAAGGCAGAATAGGTCGGAGCTCCTGGGAACTCTGGGAAATGGAGTCCAGTCCGCAGCATTCATAGAGACACCAGCTGGCCCTCCCCAAAGTCTGCAGTCGGGGGTGGGTGCCCACAACCAGAGGGCATTTCCTTTTGTTCAGTCCCTCCTTCCTTTCCTTCCCCTCCAAAAATCTCAGGGATCAGTTGCTGTTCTTCCTTTCCTGAATCAAATCTGAAAGAGTGACACTCACTGCTGCTAACTGACCCCAAATCCTGGCTCCCTCATAACCTCTGTCTCTTCCAGAAAAATCTTATTTACTACTTTGGCCCTAGAAATCATAAATGACTATGATAGAATGTAACTTTTAACAGAGGTGAGGAAGGCATGGTTTAATATCCAGTTTTGAGAATACAATTTTCATTTGTATTTTATTGATGTTTATAGTTCTTTTAAGATTTATTGATTTATTTGGAAGTCAGAGTTACAGAGAAGGAGAGGCACACAGAGAGAGAGAGAGAGGTGTTTTCCATCTGCTGGTTCACTCCCCAATTGGCAGCAGCACCACAGCGCCGACCCCTTATAGTTCTTTTCAAATCATTTTACACTGTCTTTTTATTCATCTAGTACAGAGACAGAAGAATGGACACAGAGCTAACATAGCTGAGTATTCAAGGAGACAGGTTAAGGGGTTAAATGCCTCATATCATATTATTTATACCTTAGATTAATTCTGGGGACAGTATTATCTGGAGTTTACAAAGTAGAAACTGAATGGAAAGAGCTTAGAAAAATACGGTGTTTTTTAATATCATTAAAAAGGCCTATCAAGGGGCCAGCACTGTGAAATAGCAGGTAAAGCTACTGCCAGCATGGACATTCCATATGGGTGGAGGTTGAGCCCGGCTAGTCTGCTTTCAATCCAACTCTCTGCTATGGCCAGGGAAAGCAGTGGAAGATGGCCCAAGTCCTTGGGCAGCTGCACCTGTGTGAGAGACCCAGAAGAACCCCCTGGCTGCTGGCATTGGAGCTGTACAGCTCCAGCCATTGTAACCAATTGGTGGGTGAACCAAAAGATGGAAGATGTCTCTCTCTCTCTCTCTCCCTTTCTACTCTGTGTAACTCTGACTTTCAAATAAATAAATAAATCTTTTTTTAGAGAGCCAATCAACATATAACACTAGCATAAAAATCTTTCTTTTGTCTTGGGTCTCAGTTTTTAAAATCTGATTTCTCAAAGGGAAAAAATGTGAGAGAGATGAAGTATACCAACAAAAATAATGTACTGTAATTATTTACTGTAATTATATATTGTAATGATGTACTGTAATTTACTGTAAAGAACCACATAGGATTATAACTTGTCTAGAAAACAAAGGAGATTCAAAGTTGCTATTATTTCATGGTTATTTTTTCTTATTTTTAATATCAAGATAGTATATAAATATTATGCACTCCTAGGTATTTGTGTGTTGTTTGATATGTTTTATTTTTAAGCAGAAATTCAAAGAGATAACTGGGTAACATGGAGTTCTGTGTTTCTGATTACTTCTCTCAATTAGAGATCATGGGATTAGAGTTGGTGCTAGATTAAGAATGCTTCAATTTTTATCCACTGACTTCACACCAGCATTTACTATGTTAAACAATATTCTTGGGGTAGATGGCTCTTTCTTGCCAGACTGTAAACTTCATGGGGTCTAGAAACATATTTGCTTTGACACTAAAACTCAGCATCTTGACAGTCAGTCTTTTAGTTGAATAAATACATGATATACAAAATAAATATTTCTGCCCCTCAAGAACTGCCTAAGAGAGAAGAAAATAGAAATCAATTTGATGATTCTCAGTATTAGGTGAATATATAATTTGTCGTTCTGACATAAGCTTGGTCATAAAAAGGGCATATGAATAATTACACACAGTTGAAGTGTATGAACACCTAGGGCCAAGCGGGATAAATGTTCACCCTAGCTATGTATGGCACTCCATGTCAATAGGAGAGGAAGGAGGAAGAGGGGAGGGAGTGTAGGTGGGGAGGTGGTTACGGAGGGAAGAATCACCATGCTCATTACTTAGCAGCAAAGAGGGAATCTGTGATCATTTGTTGCTTAAGAAACGGTGATAGGCATTATTTAATTATAATGCAGGCATCAGTGTTCTCCTGTCTCTGAAATAGGAAGTCTATAACTCAGAATTCCTTGCTGTTTCATCAAAAACAATTCAAAACAAAAACCTAATTAAGCATAAGAGGAAGTTATGCATTAGAAGTCTATTCTAATCTCTAGGAGGTTCAGGGGTTGGAAAATTCATCCAAAATCTTGCTGCCAAATGTCCCATACATTTTCCATGACCACTATCCATAAGCATAAGCTCTTTAAAAAAAGATTTATTTATTTGAAAGTCAGAGTTACACAGAGAGAGGAGAGGCACAGAGAGAGAGAGAGAGAGAGAGAATCTTCCATCTGCTGGTTTACTCCCCAATTGGATGCAATGGCCAGAGCTGAGCTGATCCAAAGCCAGGAGCTAGGAGTTTCTTCCAGGTCTCCCATGTGGGTTCAGGGGTGCAAAGACGTGGGCCATCTTATATTGCTTTCTCAGGCCATAGCACAGCTGGATCATAAGAGGAGCAGCTGGGACTTGAACCAGTGACCATATGGGATGCTGGCACTGCAGGAGGCAGCCTTACCTGCTACACCACAGCACCAGCCCCCATAAGCCCTATCTTCTGCAGAACCAGCACCCCAGACACCAGCCACCACATGGCATCCCATGGCACACTCACCCCTGGCAATGTGCTGCAGCTCCTGCTCCTCTCCACTTTCACTGGAAGAATCTGCAACTCCTTGTTTTCATGCAAGCAATTCTGATTCAGATGATGCCCCTGACACAATTGGCTGGCAAGTGCCATGGCATGTGTCCACGGCCTAGCTAAATGCAAAGCTGGAACATTTTAAACTTTTCACTACCATGGTGAGACACGGACTCCATCTAATGAAGTAGGGGATTTTTCAGGGAGTCTAGAGAATCAAATATGACAAAATGACAAATCTTAACCAAAGAGTGCCGTGGTACAGATGAAGAGAACCCAAAATGTATTTTTCTATCTTTTCTTTACTGAGTTAAGTGCCTAAAAACAAAGCCAATGAGGGTTAAACAGACCCATTCTGAAAATTCCTTAACATCTTCATTTTCATCCAAATTAATATATTGCTTGAAGAAAATAAATTTTACATAAATGAAAATGCAGTACCACAGACAAGTGTACAGAACATAGGCCCTCGGTTAGCTTCAAACCATCTGGGTCCATTAATATGTTCTTCCAGAACCCAAGCTGCAGTACAATAGAACCACAGCCTCTGACATTCCTCCTCCACCCTGATGGATCTTGGGTTTTCCTCCCACCTCCCCTCTCCTGTGAATACATCAGTAGCAGAACAAATGGAATCCAAAGATACGATGATGTTATTTAACATGGAATAAACATAGTGTTTTAGTCAGTACAATCCTCAATACTACACTAATAATTCCGAGTTCACTGATTATGAAAGTAAGTATAAGAAATCTCTTCCTAAGTAATCATAACATCGAGAGCTGAATGTAGACTTTCAAAGTGAAAGAGAGAATTGTGTAGAGATGTGTATCTCTATAATACAGATTTACCGCTGTACTTTATAGACAGTACACCATGTTTGTATTTTTTTTGGCAGTCTAGCATAGTTTATTATATCCAGCTTGTCAGTTTGGAAATTTTATGATTAGACACTAATATACAATGAATTTTGAATCCTTACAGATAATATAGAGCACCCTAGGTCCTCCCAAGGGCAGAAAACAGACCAAGAGCTCATAGACTGGCTGCAACTGCAAGAAGCAGATGAAGATATCGTCAGAAAGATACATATTCCTGCAGTGTGGCTGCTGAGCAGTTCTGCCCTTATGGATCTCATCTCTGTTTCAGATCATTAAAGAAAGTTGATGCTTTATGAAATTTCTAAAGATTTCACTAATGAGAATCTAAGATATGTTCACTATGCTAAGAGCCTCAGAACAGCCCAAAGACTTGGGCCATCTATTGCTTTCCCAGGCCATAGCAGAGAGCTGGATCAGAAGAGGAGCAGCCGGGACTAGAGCCGGAGCCCATATGGGATGCTGACACTTCAGGCCAGTGCTTTAACCCGCTGTGCCACAGCACTGGCCACAATGTAGTATTTCTAATAGAAGAGATGGTTAAGTCATTAACTCCTCTAAAATACAAGTTAAGTATTAGTTTTTAAACTCTGCTTCATTCATGAGAACAACAAAATTTTCTCTCTTTGCTTCTGGGTATGTAAATTTTCTTCTAAGAAATTAATCATGACTTTTACATCTCAGACCCTATTATGAGTAAGTAGAGAATATTGTGGGGTCATACGCTCATTCTATCAAAAGAACATTTCTCCAATTAAAGAAAACATTATGGGCATCCCATATGGGCACTGGTTGGAGTCCTTGCTGCTCCACTTCTGATCCAGCTCCTTGCTATGGCCTGGGAAAGCAGTAGAAAATGGCCCAAGTGCTTGGGCCCATGCACATGCATGGGAGACCTTGAAGCTCCTGGCTCTTGGCTTCAGATGAGCCCAGCTCCAGCCGTTGCAGCCAACTGGAAAGTGAACCAGCAGATGGAAGACTTCTCTCTCTCTATGCAACTCTGCCTTTCAAATAAATAAATCAATCTTTGGGAAAAAAAAGATGTCCAAGTCTTACATCAGAGTACTGGGCTTCAGTGCCTAGCTCTGGTTCCTAACTCCAGCTTCATGCAAATACTGATCCTATAAGGCAGCACTGATGGCTCAAGTATTCAGGTTTCTGCCCACACATGGGAGATTAAGAATGAGTTCATGGGCTGGCGCCATGGCTCACTTGGTAAATCCTCTGCCTGCAGCACCAGCATTCCATTTGTGTGCCGTGTTCTAGTCCTGGTTATTCTTCTTCCAGTCCAGCTCTCTGCTGTGGCATGGGAGGGCAGTGGAGGATGGCCCAAGTGCTTAGGCTCCTGCACCTTCATGGAAAACCAGGAAGAAGCACCTGGCTACGGGCTTTGAATTGGCATAGTGCCAGCTGTAGTGGCCATTTGGGGAATGAACCAGCAGATGGAAGACCTTTCTTTCTGTTTCTCTCACTGTCTTTATCTCTACCTGTCAAATAATCAAAAAAATTGAGTTCACACTCCTGGCTTCAGCCTGACCCAGTTCTGGCTGTTGCAGGCATTTGGGGGAGTAAAGCAGAGAATCAGAGTGCATTTTCATTCTCTCTCCCTCTGCCTCCTAATTAAGTAAAAAAAAATTAAAGACACTCAAACTGGACTAAAGGAAATAATATAGGTAAGTGTCCCACTTCTTTCATATGACCAACAACTAGGTACTAAAAGTTTTCAGTTTTTCCACTCACCACATCCTTTGCCCATGGCATTTAATTTCCTAGGTTTTAATTTTTCTTTTCCCTAGGTAAAATGTGACCACTTGGTGCCAGTGCTGTAGCATGAGGTAAGACACTGCCTGCAATGCCGGTAACCCATATGGGTGCTATCTGAGTCTCAGCAGCTCCCCTTCCAATCCGGCTTCCTGCTAATGGTCCCAGAAAAGCAACAGAAGATAACTGGGGCCCTGCCACCCACATGGGACACCCAGATGAAGTTCCTGTCTTCAGTCTGGCCCAGCCCAGGCCACTGCAGCCACCTGAGGAGTAAACCAGCAGATAGATAATCTGTCTCTTCCACTCTGCTACATTTTCAAATATATGCATCAATCTTCCTTTAAAAAATAAAAACAAAAACCATTTAAGCTTTCAAAGGTATACAAGAAAGAAGTTTACAGCACTGATAAATTCAGGACCTAAACCATCTTCATGAGTGAAAAAAGCAAAGCAAAGAGCAATATACAGAATGATACTGAGTGGGTTTTTAAAAGCATATATTTTGATCCCTAAATTTCTAAACCATGAACATGATTATTACATAAATATATTTATATATTTTTAAGAATTGTTTTATTTACTTGAGAAAGGTCTTCCATCTGTGGCTTCACTCCCCAAATTACTGAAAACCTGGGGCTGGGCCAGGGCAAAGCCAGGAGTAGGGGCCAATGCTATGGCACAGCAGGTTTACAACCTTAGCTTGAAGCACTGGCTCCCATAAGGGTGCTGGTGAAAGACGGGGCTGCTCCACTTCTGATCAAGCTTACAGCTTATGGTCTGGGAAAGCAGTAGGAGATGGCCCAAGTCCTTGGGCCCCTGCACCTAAGTGGGAGACCTGGAAGAAGCTCCTGGTTCCTGGCTTCAGATCAGCACAGCTCCAGCCATTGCAACCAGTTGGGGAGTAAACCATCAGATGGAAGACCTCCCTCTCTCTCTCTGTGTGTGTGTGTGTGTGTGTGTAACTCTTTCAAATAAATAAACAAATCTTTAAAAAAAAAAGCCAGGAGTCAGGGAAATTTCATCCAGGTCCCTCGCTTGGGTGCAGGACCCAAGGATTTGTACCATATTCTTCTGCTTTCCTAGGTATGTTAGCAGGGAGCTGGATCAGAAGTAGAACATGCAATTGGTGCCCATAGAGGATGCTAGTGCTGCAGCTGTTGGTATAACCCATTTTTGCCACAGTGCTGGCCCCGACAATTTTTAATTCCTAGGAATTAACAGGGATGAAAGAAGTATGGCAGGATACCTTTTTATCAGAAAAAATATTTTATTTATTTGAAAATGTTATATAGAGATGTAGAGAGAGAGAGAGAGAGAAAGAGAGAGAGAATCTTCTGTCTGCTGGTTCACTGCCCAAATGGCTACAATGGACAGAGCTGAGCTGATCTGAAGCCAGGAGCAAGGAGCTTTTTCTGGGTCTCCCACATGAGCAAAAGGGCCCAAGGACTTGGGCCATCCTCTACTGCTTTCCCAGGTGCATTAGCAGGAGGCTGGACTGGAAGTGGAGCAGCTGGAACTCTACCAGCTCTCATATGGGATGCCTGTATTTCAGGCCAGGGCTTTAACCTGATGTGCCACAGTGCTGGCTCCAACAGGTGACCTTTTACTCTCAATAATCTCTTCTTGCTATTGGCAGCAGTTTGTAATTTTTTGTTTATTTGCCTTCTTCTTAATCTATATTTTTAAAAAATTACAAAAAGTTCCAGCACCCTGAGAACCTCCATCACAATGGCGTACAATCAGATGTTCATCCACAAAGTGTGGTGTAGATGCAAGGTGGAAAATGCAAGGTGAGTTGATTCATCTTTCTCAGGCTGTGGTTTCCATGGGCAACTTTTACAACCAACTGCCTTATTTGTTCCTCTTCCACAGAGTGGAACACATGTTAAGTCATCCTATTTAGCCAAAAGCCAGTGGCAGCACTTCAATATGTCATCAATCCAGGGCCAGCATTGTGGCACAAAGGAGTAAGTTGCCAACTGCAACAGCAGCATGCCTTATGGCACTGCTTTGAGACTCACCTCCTTCACTTCTCATCCAGCTCTTTGCTTGGAAATGGAGCAAAGATTGCCCAAGAGTTTGGGTTCCTGCACCCACATGGGGGACTGGGACAGAGTTCCAGGGTCCTGGCTTCAGCCTGGCTAGCCCCAGCTATTGTGGCCATCTGGAAGTGAGCCAGCAGATGAAAGATAGAGATCTCTCTCTCTCCTTCTCTCTCTCTCTCTTCCTTTTACCTAAGCATACATTACATAAATAAATGAAAATGCATCAATATAGCAACTTTTTGAGGAAAAGTCTTCTGATTATTGCAGGTATTGTCTCAATGCATAAAAATATTCAGACACAAAAATTATAAACTGATTTATATTTATATTTCTCAACCACATACTTTTCAGAAAAAATTGTCTGCCATTCAGCATCAGGTATCAGTTTGAAAGCATTCATTAAAAAATCAAGTTATTTTACTAAACACAAAAACATCTAGTATAGGCTGCATATAAACCAGTGGCTTCCATGGGTATACACAGATTGATTTTTGTTAATTTACAGGGATCACTGCACTTCCCTGGCATGGAGCTGTCTGAAGAGTTTAAACACTGATTGGTGTGGCATTATTTCTGATATTTGCTTATTATCCAGAGTGCATTTATTAAATATCTATCTTGAACTCCACACTCTATAAATCTATTTCAAATATGTAGATATTTAATGGTACTTACACACTTACGAACTGAGCTAATCCTCCTAACTTCTCTCTGGAAAAGCTATGCCTTTGACATTGCTTTTTTTCACTCATATGGAAATGCATAATATGCTTCTGTATGGTACTTCAGAATTTATAAAAGGCTTTTCAGGTAAGATTTACATAACATCATGTGAAAGTGGCCAAAGGACACAGTCTTCTCATTACAGAGGGGAGAGGTATGAAGTCACTCTCTGAACAGTTACTCAGATTCTGTCAGTCAGGTTCAGAATCTTATTAGGTATCAGATACACATCTAGATTTTTTTCCCTACTGTCTCTGTCAGAATTCCCAGCCTATGAGTGAACTTTAGTCTGAATGAATGCTAATATTCAAGGTTCTAAGTGAAAAAATTACTGAGGTTTGTATTGGTGAGTAAAGCATGTGTCTAAACATTACATGTATTTAATAATAAGTATTGAATCACATGAAACTGAATATAAGATTATGCAAATTTTTAAGATAAAGAGCATATATTTAAAACCACATTCTTACATTTTGCAAACGTGTTGAAACAGCTTACTGGAGCATGTGTTTGGCATAGTGGTAAAGCCTTCCACATCCCAGTCAGAATGCCCAGGGCTCAAGCCCTAGCCCTGCTTCTGCTTCTGGCTTCCTGCTAACAGAACCCTGGGAGGCAGCAGCTGATGGCTCAAGTACTTGAGTCCCTGCCACCTGTGTGGGAGACCCACACTGAGTTCCTCGCTTCAGCCTGAACCAGCTCTGGTTGGTGCAGACATTTGAGGAATGAGCAGTAAATGGAAGGGCTCTCTCTGCCTTTCAAATAAACAAAAATAACTATACAGACCTTTTCTTAAGGTGTCTTGCTCACTTCTAAATGATTTCCCTTTTCACAGTAAAATACCTAACTGTCCTCTTTAGTAACAGTGCATGTTTTGCTCTCCATGTCCACTCCTGAGCTCCCAGTACTGGCAGCTCACCCTAGCAAACTGACTGGTTCCAATGTTCAAGTACTCATCTCCCATTCTCTTTTGGTGGGTCTACCGGAAAGAAAGGAGAGTATCTACAGTAATTAATATCTTACTGTTGCTCTTGCTGTCCACCTGCAGACCTGAAGGATGACCAGCTGAATACACACTGTGAAGTTCTGGACGTAGTTTCCAAACTTCAGTCACTTTGCAACAGAGGGACTCTGTTCTCATCAATCACCTGAAAGCCTGCAGGAGTAGGGAGAAGCTGTGTTTGAAGAATTCACAAATACAGTGCATTGAAGCCAACCACTACCACCCCCACCACACCCCTACTTCAGGGTTCTGGCAAATCCCAAACCAGGAGTTTGGGACCAGCAGTGGTTCAGGAGGTGACCTCAACTCCTTACTCTGAACAGCTCCAAAGTGCCTGGTGCACCCAGCGGGAGCTCAGCGCCTCGACTTCCCGCCCTCCTGCCCTCCCCACCAGGAATTCGGCTCCCAGAGCCTCCAGGAAGCCTGCAACAGACCCGCAGACAGGAATGTGTGTCCAGAGCTAACCCAAAATACAGGCCCAGCTCAAGTGTCACTTCCCCACAAAGTCACTGTCTTCTACTCCCTCCCGGACGGGTGTAGGCCAGCACCCAGCACTCGCAGTTGCAGCATTTGGGGTTCACCCGTTCTCCCTTGAGGGATGATGCCCCCGTGGGATCCCTGCTCCACCTGCGGGCAGGGCTGGGGGAAGAAGGGCTGAGCCAGCCTCCACCCTAGGAAAGTCCAGAGCCCCAGCGCCCTTGCAGGTCATGGGTTCTCCCTGAGTGTGCTCTGAGCCAGGGCCACAGCCATCAGCAGCTCTCTTGCTTCCAGAATCTGATGCTGGGCAGCTCAGGCTCAGCCCAGCAGGGGGCATCAGGCCAATCATTGCTGCCCTGGGGCAGGACTAGAGCTGCAAGACCCACCCCATGATAGGCTGGCTATGAAGGCAGTGGTCATTGGTGGGCAGCTAGTAGTTGCGGTGTGTGTGGGTGATGTGGGTGGTGTTAGGTTCTTGGCCGTCCCATTTTGTACCTTGTGGCTAGAATGCAGGTGGTGGCCCGAGAGTCAGGAGGGGCAGGAGAAGAAGAGAGAGACCTTGTGAGTGCAACTGTCCACCTCTCCCACCAGCCCTGCTGGCTGAGGCTTGCAGCATGTGCTGCAGTTGGGGAAGCAATGAAGGCTGAGTCTCAGCAGGAAAACCAAGTGCGTGGTGCTAATTTGCTCGCTGATGCAGCATCTATGTGGTCTGCATGGGCAGACAGGGGGAAGGGTTTGGTAGGAGGGTGCTGGAGGCACACTGGGCCCTTGTGCAGCAGGGGGGTGGTAGCTCATTGCCTCTTTCATCTCTCCATTCATGCAAGTCATTCATAAATCCCACATAGAGGAACAAGTGAGCAGGGGTCAGGAGCAGTGCTCTAATGTTTAGGCATTTTACTTTGTGGAGGGGGTTGTATCCTTGTCAGCCTACATTCAAAAAAGATACTCTGTCCCAGGAAAACAAGAAGACTAGGAAAGTCAGCATACCCAAGTTGTTTCTTTTAATTTTAAAGACTCTCTTGTGTCCAACTGTGGTCACTATGTTAAAAGGAATATTTAGAAGACTGTGAACATTTTGAATGTTGAGCAAGGAGTTGCTCTCCTATGACATGGGTGAATCTATTGTAAGAACAATATGCATGAGTACATTCTTATAGAATATTTCTGCAGTGGTTTTTGAGTTCTTACAGATTTGAGTTTTATAAAATGATGCCAAATCATTATATTTACTTGTTTACTCAAGAGACACAAATATTTTTCTTTAAAGTGAAGAAACAAATTGTAAATGTTGAGAAGCAATTAATTTTGGGATGTGGTAATTTGCAATAACCAGTAAGGATGGCTAATATATATATATACATATATATATGTACAAATTTAAAATGCAAACCAAGAAGTGAAAAATGTTTTTGTTACTTTAAAAATGAACGTTATAAATTCTCTCCTTAAACTATATTTCACCGGGTACGTGGCTCACAAGGCTAATCCTCCGCCTGCAGTGCTGGCACCCCAGGTTCTAGTCCCGGTTGCTCCTCTTCCAGTCCATCTCTCTGCTGTGGCCCAGGAGAGCAATGGAGGATGGCCCAAGTGCTTGGGCCCTGCACCCACATGGGAGATCGGGAGGCCATGGTGGCCATTTGGTGGGTGAACCAATGGAAGGAAGACCTTTCTCTCTGTCTCTCTCACTGTCTAACTCTGCCTGGCAAAAAATAAATAAATAAATAAATTTTGCCTTGTACACTCTCAGTTCTTATTCTGAAGATGTTAAAGTGTATCACATTTTTATTGAGAAGCAAAGAAAAATGTTCCACTTTAGAATATTAAAAACATACAATTTAAATTTTGCTGAACAGCTTGTAATAGTTGAATTTGTATTTTTAGGCATAAATGTGTTTTCTTCTTGATGTATTATGACAGATATATTATTTTCATGGTAGTGGAATGTATGAGGTAAATGATCCAACAGATTTGTTTTCATTAGATCAAACTTTCCATGGGGTACCTAAACTTAGAATGAGTTTGATATCACAACACTATTTACATTCTCTGTAAGAAAAATAAAGGACATTTGTCCCTAGATTTCAAATCACAGAATGAGATAGTCCAATTTATTTTTGGTTTTCCGTGATGTATTGCTGTGTTTTATAATACCATACATTCATGAAAAATAGATTTTTATTCAAAAGTTCACATTTGTGCCACTTTTTTTTCTGTAGGTCTAAAATTTTTCTAAAGGTCAATCTTTCTATAAAAAAGTTCATATGTGTTGCCTGATGTAATCAATTTCTTTTTTTCTAGATTTATTTTTATTTATTTGAAAGACAGAGTTATATAGAGAGGTAGAGACAGAGAGAAAAGTCTTCAATCTGCTGGTTCACTTCCCAATTGGCTGCAAAAGCCGGAGCTGAGCTGATCTGAAGCCCGGAGCCAGGAGCTTTTCTCAGGTCTCCCACACAGGTGCAGGGGCCCAAGGACTTGAGCCATCCTCTGATGCTTTCCCAGGTGCATTAGCAAGGAGCCAGATCAGAAGTGGAGCAACTGGAACTCAAACCAGCACCCATATGGGATGCTGGCACCCTAGGTTGGGGTTTTAACATGCTGTGCCACAGCACTGGCCCCTGTAATCAATTTCTAAAGTGTATACACTGACAAGAAGAATTACACAAAGTACACTCATCTAACAAGGCATATCTTTGCTAAATTTAAAGACAATGGCTTTACCTGCTACACGTAATGCTAGCCTCAAGTATTTGCTTTGGAGCAATACTCATCTGCAGTTTTCATAGGTTTTATCAGAAAGTATCATTTGATAGTAAATCCTTTTAGTGAATATATGAAATAGATCAAACATTGAATTTGTGAAAAAAAATGGCTGCCATTCAGATCATGCCAAGTCTAAGGCTTTGCCACTTCATGATTATATATCCTTGGGCAAACCAGTTACTTACCTCTTCATGCCTCAGTTGCATTTTCTTTAAAGTTAAAATAACAGGAGCTACCTCCATTTTTCTGGAAACATAAAATTCAGGAAACATCACCTGGTATAAAATAAATGTTAGCAATTATTATTATTATCTATTCACATTTTCCTAAATAAAGGTATTTAAATATCTGTGCCTTTATGCTTAATGTTGTAGTGTACACATTTAGATACAACTCAAAATTTATTTGAAATTATATACATTCAAGTTTTGTAAAACTTCATATTTTGCTTGACATGGTAACTCAAACTAGATTCAATTCCTTTTAATTTGATGAGTGAGCCATTTCTTATCTAATTCCCTGGATAATGTAACTTATTCACTCATTTGTGCTTTGTGATGATACCTGCCTCTTTGTCAAAACAGTAACTAAACTGCATCCTTTTTGGTCAAAAATAAATCAATAGAGTAAATTGGTATTTAAAGAAAGGGACTATTCTTTGGCAGTAATCTTAAACTAGCACATTGATGCACTTTGGTAAGTGCATTGGAGACTTGCTGATTGTGTATGTACATTTGTGAATGTATGTATGGTACATGGGTATGTGTGTGTGTGTGTGTGTGTGTGCTCAATTTAAAGCTACAATAAAATTGTAGCATTATCCAAAGAAATAATTCTAGAAAATCATAGTTTGCAATGATTTTTGCTCTTTGGAGATTATGATGTTTAGATGATGCCTAAAGTTTCTGTGAATTTTTTTCAGAATTCTAGTAATATACAACACTGAAATTCATAAAGAAGGGGAAAATAGTTGGGTTCAAAGATATCATTAGACTACAGAACCAATCAGCCATAATTCAGGCCTCCAAATTAAACTACTTGTATGAGAAAATTTAAGTAGTTGTATTGATGTCACATATTGTTTGCAAACAAATGTATCTTTTTAAAAATTATTTATCTATTTACTTATTTATTTGAAAGCCAGTTACACAGAGAGAGAAGAAGAGGCAGAAAGAAGAGAGATAGGTCTTCCATCTGCTGGTTCACTCCCCAATTGGCTGCAATGACTAGAGCTGCACCGACCCAAAGCCAGGAGCCAGGAGCATCTTCTGGGTCCCCCATGCGAGTTCTGGGGCTCATGGACTTGGACCATCTTCCAGTGCTTTCCCAGGCCTTAGCAGAGAGGTGGCTCAGAAATGGAGCAGCTGGGACTCAAACTGGCATCCATTTGGGATGCTAACACTGCCAGGCTGCAGCTTTACCCGCTATGCCACAGTGCCAACCCCAAATGTATATTAACATTACTGTATTTGGTAAACACATAACATTAGTGTTGAAAGAATAAATAATTATAAACCTCAGTGAAGGCAATTTGTCATTAGGTAACAAAACCATGCAATGCATTCAACTGAATTCTAGTCCAGATATTTTTTCATAAAGAAATTTTAAACAAAATTATATTGATGCCAAAATATTCACAATAGAATGATTCCCTGAAGTGCAAACATATGGTAATCATTTACATTGGATGATTGCTTGATAAAATACATCGATAAATTTCATGTAGTCTATCATTTAATAAATCCTTTAAATTAATTGAATTAGTTTGAGGATATGCTTTGAAGAGTGTCTATAAAAAGTGTAGGGCAATAATTTATACTGACAATCATAACTTCCCCCACCCACCCATAACCCTCCTATTTCCTGCTCCCTCTCCCATCCCAGAAGATTACAAAATTGTATGAAGGACATTTGTACAGTAAACAAATATACTGATTTCTAATGCAATATTTGAATACTTGAAGCAGGAACGCTAAGTACTTCTTAGCCAAAATAACATGTTTTGTCCAGTGTAAAACCCATTTGCCATCCCAATACACAAAGGGATTTGGGGCAATAAGGAAAAAAAGAAGTCCACACATGCAGAAATTTTAAGCAAAACAAAATAGAGAATGTATTTAGTTTCATGTAAATCACACGAGAATTAATAGTATTCTACCAATTTCCAACAAATATTTTAACTTTAATGATGAATGAATTTTCAGTTACATAGCAGGAAACTTCTACCCTCTCCCATAAAACTGAAAGAGAAACTTTTTAAAAGTAAAAACTGATGAAAGAATTCTGCAATACATGTTAATGTTAAGTAGCGCAGCAGAGTTTATTTAGAAATACAAACACACACACAGAAAATAAATACATTAAAATCTTACTGAATAGTCCAGTAATAGTTCAGGATCCAATATGTGTGCAAAAGATTCTGGATTTCCCAGTCACTTTGTATAGGAAATGATGTGCTTTGCTATGTAGCATGTAACTTTAGATTTCTGAACACCTCCACTTTGTTTCTTACCCTGAGTCCCAGCAAATACAGGAACACAGCTGTTGAGTCATTTATTTTCTGGATTTGGGAATATCAAAGAATTAATGAGTATAGAAAGTTGTACAGCAAAAACCAAGAATATCCAAGGGAGTTCAGGAAAATCAATTGAACAAGTCAAAATACTATGAATGTATACTGAATGCTCTGTTTTTAATATGCCTTACTTACCTAAAAAGACATGAGGGCTATTGCTCTCTCTCTTAATACAACTAAGGAGAAGATATCACCAATGCTCAAGAAAAATGAATACACAGCAGAGCTAATACAAAATCCCAAAAATCCAAAACAGAAAAACTGGATATGCACTCTTTACACATACAATGAAGTGGCAATGAAGTAGAACAAATCTAAAATTAGAAAAAAATCTTTTTTTAAAGATTTATTTATTTATTTTAAAGTCAGAATTACACAGAGAGAGGCAGAGAAGAGAGAGGGGTCTTCCATCCACTGGTTCACTCCCCAGTTGGCTGCAATGGCTAGAGTTGCACCGATCCAAAGCCAGTAGCAAGGAGCTTCTTCCAGGTCTCCCACATGGGTGCAGGGGCCAAGGACTTGGGCCATCTTCTACTGCTTTCCCAGGCTATAGCAGAGATCTGGATCCATATGAGATGCCAGCACTGCAAGTGGTGGCTCTACCCACTACGCCACACCGCTGGCCCCGAAAATTCTTGTCAAATTAAGAACATTTAACCTTTGTTTTAGAATGAATTATTAAAATATCTAAACTGGGGGAATACATAATTTCTTTCTTTAGAAATCAGAAGAGAAAAAGAACACTTCAAGGCTACTCTGACACCACACAGAAGGAATGGAGAATCATGACCTCAATTAGCCTAGGGACAGAATAAAAGGGAGGGAAATAGGAACAACAGAATTAAGATGAATAAGCTTTGACAGCTGAGAGAATCTGAATGTAAAGAAAAGGCATCCAGTTAACTGAACCAATAGAGATAAGTCTGAGAGGAAAAAACATTGTTAAGACATATTAATGGGGCCAGAGCTGTGGCTTAGTAAAGTCAAAAAAAATCAAAAATTTGTCGTTAAATTATATAATTAAAAAAGATAAAAAAGATATTCAATCTTAAGTCTCTACAGCATAAGATATACATCAATTTTCCCAGGTTCTATTTGCATTAATTAACAAAGTTTCATGGGTATAATCACTAGAGTGGCTCCAATAAGTCTTTTTATAAAAATTATTTTTTAGTTTGACAGGCAGAGTGGACAGTGAGAGAGAGAGACAGAGAGGAAGGTCTTCCTTTTTCTGTTGGTTTACCCCCCAGTGGCCGCTGCGGCCAGTGTGCTGCGGCCGGCACACTGCGCTGATCCAAAAGCAGGAGCGGGGTGCTTCCTCCTGATCTCCCAAGCACTTGGGCCATCCTCCACTGCACTCCTGGGCCATAGCAGAGAGCTGGACTGGAAGAGGAGCAACTGGGACAGAATCTGGTGCTCCCACCAGGACTAGAACTCGGTGTGCCTACACCACAGGTGGAGGATTAGCCTATTGAGCCATGGCGCCTGTCTCCAATAAGTCTTAACCTGGGATGCAACTAAATTTAACAAGGATACTCAATAGGAATTTTAGAAGAATTCCCAAAATATGTTATCTGAATAAAAATAAGTACTTTACTTGGTACATCTCATATTAACTATACTATTGTCTAAATTTCCAATTGTCAGGTGTACTAAAAAAATCCCAGAAGCAGCACAGTTGGTCCAACATGATGAAGAATAAAATAAAGATTTTCAGTTACAACTTGCCTAGAGAAAATGAGAATTCACAGATCCCAGATTAAAATAGCCAAGAAGGCCCAATAAAAGAAAACTCAATGTATTCATATACTAACATTTATTACCTCAGATTTATTTAACAAAAAGGTGATTATTCCAGCTATATCCCATTAGGTAGCCCAATTTTACCTGCTAAATCCATTAAAAGAAAAAAGCACCTCATGATATGCTACTAAAATCATATTTCTATATGAAATCCACCATGTCCCCTGTACCTTATATTTAATGTTAACAGATCTGATGAAAATCAATAGATAAATGATGTGTCTTAACCAAGTGTGCAAATGCATTTTGCTCCAAGTTTTTCCAAAAACCCCTCAGTTTAAGTTTGCCTTCACCTTGAAAAGACACTTCTGAGGTTTACAAATCAGTCCAGCTTCTTTGGGCCTCCCTCCAATGAAAGGGCTAAAATCCATCAAAATAAACTCTAGGCACTGTCCTTGTGCTCCCAGTGACTTTTTCACTCTAAGGGCTCACAAACCTTCTAAATTCTTTAGATCACCTGTGATGTCCATTAGTTCTCAAAGACTACGATGCAAGTAATTTCCCCTCTTGGAACCTTGTTATTAACTGTGCTGTATGAGAAATGAAGTCTCCTACACACCTTGTGCTTACGATTCTCCAAACCATGTTGCCTGCTAGGACTTTGGCCATGAATATAGGACAGCAATACCTGAACATGATTACTGAGATCTCCTTAATAAAGGATAGACTGGGGCCAGCACTGTGGTGCAGTGGTGTAATCCTTTACCTGCAATGCTGGCACCCCATATGAGCACCAGTTCTAGTCCCCATTTCTCCTTTTCCCATCCAGCTCTCTGCAATAGCCTGGGAAAGCAGTAGAAGCTGTTCCAAGTGCTTTGGTCCCTGCCAAAATATGGGAGACCTGGAAGCTCCTAGCTCAGATTGGCCCAGCTGCAGACATTGCAGTCATTAGGGGAGTAAATGAGCATATGGAAGACCTTTCTCTCTGTCTCTTCTTCTCACTCTCTGTAAGTAAACCTGTCAACTACATAAATAAATTCTTTATATATATATTTACATTTATTTATATATTTATGTATATAAATATATTCATATATAAAATATTATAATTTATCATACAATATATTATATAATATATAATTATAAACAGATAATATTATATAATTTATTATATGTATTATATATATATATATATATATATATATATATTATTGAGATGACTTCAATAGCCAGAGTGTGGCCAGGTTGAAACCAGGAGCTTTTCCTCTGATGTGTGTCCCAGGAACCCAGGTACTCGGAGCATCTTTCACTGCTTTTTCAATCCATTGGTAAGGAGCTGGATCAGAAATAATTATTTATATATAAATAACAAATTCATATATAATAATTATATACAATTATATATTTATAATAATTATATGCAATTCTATATTATGTATAGAAATATATAATATAATATATAATATAATATATATTATAATATATAAATATATATATGATGGACCAAAATATGGTATTCTCCATTTGGCAGAAGGGACAGGCTCCAATATCTACTGTCTATGACAGTATGTCAGCATAATGCAGGAGGTAACCCCTCTACCAAATAAGAAAAGCTATTTCAGTTCAGCTGGACATCATTCTGCTGACTGTTGACCTTATTACTGTTAGTCTGGATGCTTTCATTGGTTGCAATCCAGAGACCCAATTTTCCCATAGATATAAACATCAGCAAACATGAAAATTTGGTAAGAAAAGCTTAAACTGAGAGTTATGATTAATAACTATTTTAACAAAATTTCTCAGAACCCATCTAATCCAAACCTTGGACAATTGGAAGACATTGTACTTGGCCCACCCATAATCAAAATGGATTCTAAATCCTTCAACTGCAAGGAGAGTATCATAGACATTAATGCTCCAAACGGATCCAGTTCTCTGCTAATGTGTCTGGAAAAGCAGCACAGGGTGACTCAAATATTGGGGCTCCTGCACCCTTGTGAGAGACCTGGAAGAAGCCCCTGGCTCCTGATATCAGTCTGGCCTAGCCGCAGTCATTGCAGCCATTTGAGGAGTGAACAAACCAGGAGGAAGATCAATCTCTCCCATTCTCTCTATCTAGTGCTGCCTTTCAAATTCATAAAAGGATCTTTAAGAAAATAGATCACTTCAATAAATTTGCCATTGCTCAGTCATGATGACTTTTACTACCTTCAGTTCTTTTTCAAAAGATTTATTTATTGGAAAGGCAGAAAGAGGAGCTGGTGGTTGTGGTGCAGTGGACAAAGTTGCTATCTGTTACATTGGCATCCTCTACGTGCACCAGTTCAAGTACCAGCTATTCCATTTCTGATCCAGCTCCTTACCAATGGACTGAAAAAGCAGGGAAAGATGGCCCAAGTGCCTGGGATGCTGCCACGCACATTGCAGGAAAAGCTCCTTGCTGCCATGCACATCGGAGGGAAAGCTCCTGGCTTCAACCTGGCCACACTCTGGCTATTAAAGTCATCTCAAAAATGAATTAGGTGGTGGAAGATTTCTGTCTCTCCCTCTCTCTGTAACTCTTTCAAGTAAGTAATTAAATATTTTAATATGATAAAAAAGGCAGAGACACACAGAGACAAAGAGAGAAGGAAAGAGAAGCAGAGAGATCTCCCATCTGCTGGTTCACTTTCTATATGGCTACCACTGTGCAAGACCAGGTTCTCATGTCCCCATTGAGGTTACAGTTCTCCAATTTGACGACAGGAATGAAAGAATTTGAGCTATTATACATTGCTTCCCAGGGATATTAACATGAAGCTGATTTGGAAGTGTAGTACCCAAAACTCAGATTAGCACTGCAATATAGGCTGTGGGCATCTGTTGTGACTGCTAACAAATTGGAAATCCTAGAGTAAAAATCAACATATTCCTGGACATACACAATATACCAAAATTGAGTCATGAAGACACATAGAAAAGCTAAACAAACCAAAAACCAAGACAGAGATTGGATGAGTAATAAAGACCCTCCCAACAAGGAAAAGTCCAGGATCAGACAGCCTCACTATTGAATTCTACAGGACTTTTAAAGAACTAATGCTTCTCAAACTATTCAACACAATTGAAAGAGAGACAATCCTCTCAAACTCCTTCTATTAATCCTGCATCACCTTAATTCTTTAACTAGAAAAGATACAGTTGAGAGAGAGTACTATAGAAAAATATCCCTGATGGGGGCCAGTGCCATAGCACACTGGGTTGATCCTCCACCCGTGGAGACGGCATCCCATATGGGTGCCAGTTCTGGTCCCGGTTGCTGCTATTCCAGTCCAGCTTTCTGCACTGGACTGGGAGGGCAGTGGAGAATGGCCCAAGTGCCTGGGTCCCTGCACCCGCATGGGTGACCAGGGAGATGCTCCTGACTCTGGCTTCCGATTGAACCAGCACTACCTGTTGGGCCATATGGAGCATAAACAAGCAGATAAAATACTTCTGTCTCTCTGCCTCTGCCTCTCCATCTCTGTAACTCAATCTTTCAAATAAATAATTCTTTTGAAAAGGTCAACAAACAATAAAGGCTGGTGGAGAGGGAGAGAAAAAGGTACCCTAACCCACTGTTGGTGGGAATGAAGCTAGTGCGACCATTATGGAAGGCAGTATCAAAGTTCCTCAGAAATCTGAAAACAAACATACCATGTGATCCTGCCATCTGACTACTGGGAATTTATCTGCATGAAATGAAATAGAATATGCACAGGCATGAGTTATCTGTACCCTCATGTTTATTACAGCTCAATTCACAATAGCTAACATGGAATCAACCCAGATGTCCATCAACTGGTGACTGGAACAAAAATATGAGCTATATATACAGTGTAAAATACTATTCAACCATAATTGAGAATGAAATCCCATCTTCTGTAACTAAATGGATGAACTGGAAACAAGTATGCTTCATGAAAGAAGCCAGTCCCCAAAAGACAAATACCATATGTTTTCTCTGACTGGTGGTAATTAATATATAGACAACAAAAAGCAGCATATGAGTTAAATTGACATTTTGAGATTTGAGTATTGTTCATAGCACTTTTCTGTACTCTTTGATAGAGTACACAACATATACTCATTGATATTTCTGCTACTACTTGCTGAATTCTTTATTTTGTAGAGGGTTAAAGCTTGTGATTCTAAAATAAAATCAAAGCATGCAGCTGTCAAAATTAAAAGAAAATAAAACAAGAAGGAGGGAGTTGGAAATATGAGAACAAGGGAAGATAGGATAGGATGTTATCAGTTTGCTCTTCAATCTGTATATATAAATTACATGAAATTTGTTCACTTAATATGCATTTAAAAATATAAACTTAACACTGGAAGAAAAAGACCTGAGATCAGTGTTTTCTGGATTACCATTAAAAAAATTTAGTCTTCATTTATGTCTGACCATATTTAATTTCTTATTTATTTATTTTATAAGAAAATTAACATCACCATTCCTAACAAGTCCATCCTGCTTCATCCATATCTATCAGTTCCCACTATGCTAATAATTTCTCATGAACTTAAATCCATATCATCTTAAAAAGATGCAATGTGGGGCTGGCGCTGTGGCATAGCAGATAAAGTTGTTGCCTGCAGTGTTGGCAAGCCATGTGGGTGCCAGTTCAAGTCGCGGCTGCTCCACTTCTGAACCAGCTCTCTGCTATGGCCTGGGAAAGCATTAGAAGGTGGCCCAAGTCCTTGGGGCCTTGCACACATGTGAAAGACCCTGAAGAAGCTCCTGGCTTCAGATTGACACAGACCAGTCATTGCGGCCAACTGGGAGTAAACCAGCTGATGGAAGACCTCTCTGTCTCTGTCTGTCTCTCTCTCTCTCTCTACCTCTCCTCTATTTGTGCAACTCTTTCAAATAAATAAATTAATATTTAAGAAAAAAGCCTGATTCATGTTATTATTTATGTGTTTTAGAGGCTTTGCAGATGTTGATTACATGTGCCATGAAAACCCATTAAAATGCAAATCCTATAAGAGGCAACTCCATGTGCACTAAACTGGTAAAATCCAGTGCATGTGTTGAGAAAAACACACTAGCAATACATTTCAAAAAGCTGTGAAATATTATAAGTGGCTGTCAAAAGCTAAAAATCTGACAATGACTCATTATGTCATTTATTTATATATAATGCTGAGAAAATCAGAAGTATTTGTTAAAACTTCTGCTAAAATGCACTTGATTTATAATTTTTAAATGCATCTTTCCTAGATGTAATGCAATCCTGTACTACTTTAGAGTATCAGAAATTTAAAATGTTGGACTGGTGCTGTGGTGGAGCAGGTTAACACCCTGGACTGAAGTGCCAGCATCCCATATGGGGGCCGGTTCAATACTCAGCTGCTCCACTTCTGATCCTGCTCTCTGCTATGGCCTGGCAAAGTAGTAGAAGATGGCCCAAGTCTTTGGGCCCCTGTACCCATCTGGGAGACTGGGAACTAGCTCCTGGCTCCTGGCTTCAGATCAGCACAGCTCTGGCAGTTGCAATCAATTAGGGAGTGAACACCAGATGGAAGACCTCTCTCTTTCTCTCTGTCTATCCTCTCTGTCTGTAACTCGACTTGTACATAAATAAATAAATCTTTAAAACAATTAAGAAATTTAACATGTGAAAGGTTTTTAAAAATGTATTTCTTTATTGTGAGGCAGAGTTACAGATATAGAGAGGAAGAGATAGAGAGGTCTTCTATCAACTGGTTCACCCCTAAATGGCCAGAATGGCTGGAGCTGGGCCGATCTGAAGCCAGGTGCCAGAAGCCAGGAGTCAGCAGCTTCCTCCAGGTCTCTCACATGGGTGCAGGGGCCCAAGAACTCAGGGCATATTGCACTGCTTTCCTAGGCCATTAGTAAAGAGCTGGATTGGAAGTGCAGGAGCAGGGACTCAAACTGGTGCCCATGTGGGATGCTGGTGCTGCAGGTGGATGCTTAATCTACTATGCCACAGAGTGGGCCCAGTGAATGGTTTTAGGAAGACATCTTTCATGTAGACTAGGCTGCAATATTGCAAGGTAAGGTTTAGCTTTTATTCCCACACATCAGTATTCATCTTTTAGCAACTATAAATACTGAATATCATACATATAGACATAAATATAGGTAACTGCAGATTTTGTTGTCATTCTTTCTAATTCTCTTTTTAATGTCTGCTAATAGGTCATCTTATGGATTATTATATTGATGTTACCCATACACAAGCATCAGGCATTTCCACTGTTGAATGTGTTTATGAGTACAGGTAGATTTGTGTGTACATGAATGCACATTTGATGAATATAGCACTGACAGTAATACTGTGAGAAATCCTAACGCTGATTCCAAACTTTCTGTCCTCCGCAGAGATGGCTGTCATTGAAGTAGACCACAGGGCCCCTTTTGCTGTTATGGACTGAAATGTGCCTCCCTAAAACTCTAACACGGAAGTGCTAACCAGCAACATGACTCTACCTGAAGAAAGTGCTTTTAAGCAGATCAAATGGTAGATGTGTCTGTCACATCGGAGAAAGGCTTCTGGAAAAATCGAGCCTATTTAAGCACCTTGATCTGATATTTTCAAGCTCTACAACTCTGAGAAGTAAAATTCCATGATTTAAATCATATTCTCTGTGGTATTTTCTTAGCAAATTAATATATCCTCATTTCTGCCAGCATTTTCTATTGTCATCCAGAAGGTCCTAGTGATTAGCAGAGAAATATAGAAACTAAAAACTGTGATTTTAGATTACCAAGTATCTACTAACACAAAAAGATCCCAGAAGCCACCTACTACCATCCTCCAGGACCCAGAAAAAAAACAGGAAGGAGTCAAGTTGCAGGGCAGTAGAAAAAAGTGAATAATGAAAGATCACAGCAGAAGTAAATAAGGAAGTGTTTGGTGCTGTGGTGTACTGGGTTAAAGCCTTGACCTGCTGTGCATGCATGCCATATGTTGCTGCTAGGAGACCAGGTGCTCCACTTCCAATCCAGCTCCATACTAATGCACCTGGGAAATTGGTGGAAGATGGACCATGTTCTACGGTGCTGGCACCCACATGAGAGACTTGGAAGAAGCATCTGGCCTTTCCAATAAATAAATAAATCTTAAAAATATAGAAACAGTGTTAGCACTGTTGGAAAACAGACTCATAGTTCAATGTAAAAGTATAGGCAGCTGAAATAAACCGACTTTTCTACAGGCAACTCCTATTTAACAAAGGAAAGAAAACAAACAGGAGAAAGAAGAACCCCTTTAGCATATGGTTTAAAGGAAAGTGATTATCCATATGTAGAAGCCTGAAAATATACCCAAAACCTCATACACTATGTAAAAGCAACTCAAGGTGAATTAAAAGTCTAAATATAAAGCCAGAAACTAAGTAAACATATGAGAAACTATAAAACATAAGCATAGATAACAGTTTTGGGTAAGATTCCAAAAGCACAAGTAACAAAAATAAAATATAGAAATTTGAGCATATCATATTAAGATACATCTTCACAACAAAGTATTCAACAGAGTAAAGATACAATGGACAGAATGGCAGGAAACATTGAAAACTCTGACTATGACAAAAGATTGATAGCCATAACATACATATATTGAACTGGGAAAATCTCCAAATAAGAAGCAAAATGTACAGCTAAGAAATGGGCAAGGATCAGAACAGATGTTTCTCAGAAGAAGAAATCTCAATGGTCAAGACATAGATGAACATGCCCAATATCACTAGCCATTAGGGAAATGTAAATCAAAACCAATAGCAGACTCCATCTGTGGGAGAAGACAATGCTTGGGTTTTCATTTGTGCAACAAGTGGGTTTAGAGGACCCTGTTCACCATAAGAGGGCAGAGTCTACATGGAAGTAAGGAAACCTTAATGTTTTCCTAATGGGCTTGTTAAATTCTTGACCAGTGCCTATTACCTTTGCCGCAAACTTTCCAGTCTCACTACTTTCCTGCTTCTTCCTCTTCTCTGTGGCTTGCAAAAACAGTGTACCTTCTATATACGGAGGATACTTTTGTTTTGTTTTATTCCTTCTGTCTCATGATGTTCCTCTAAGAAATCACAACCCTCCAAGTATTCATTCATTTATGCAGTCTGCAGTTTTCATGGGCTACTACATGGCAAAGTACTAGGTTAAAGGAAAGGTATAGGTCAGGAACTGAGCAAAGTTCACAATGATGAAGCCATTGGGGAAATGAACCTGATGGAAGACCTCTCTCTCTCTCTCTCTCTCTCTCTCTCTGCCTCTCCTTCTCTCTCTGTGTAACTCTGATTTTCAAATAAATAAATAAATCTTTAAAAACTAACAAAATATACTAATAACCTGGTGGCAACACCTTTCTATCAGAACATGTGAAGCACTCAAACACAGTTTGTCCCAGAAAGTCAACCATAGGGCATATCTTCTACTGCACTTGTGGACATCTCTGAGGGGGGTAAGGGGCACTTATTTCTTCCCCTCTTCTTTCTTAGCACTCTCACAGTTATAACTTCTATCGATGCTTCCAAAGACCAGTCTCTATGAAATTGTAGAACTAATATCCTCCTATGTCAAAAGTGTCATGGGTTTAAACACAGAACCCAAAATAAGATAAGTAACTGGCCTTCTTAATTACACAGTGTGGAATGTAAGATTCTCAGTGGAGCACTGGGTAATATAAAGTGCTGGGCAGAGAAAAACTGTTACTTATCTGTATTTATGATGCTGTAATTCTCCTCTTTATGCAAACTCAGATTAAAAGAGCTCCCGTTAGTGGGCAGCACTGTTGCATAGTGGGTAAAGCTACTGCCTGCCTTGTCAGCATCCTATATGGGTGCCGGTTGGGATCCTGGCTGCTGCACTTCCCATCCAGCTCTCTGCTGTGGACTGGGAAAACAGTAGAAGTTGGCCCAAATCCCTCATCTCCTGCACCCACCTATGAGACCTGGACAAAGTTCTGCCTTTCAAATAAATAAATAATTATTTAAAAAAACAGCTTCATCTCAGAAGGAGCTCCTGGCTACTGGCTCCAAATTGGCATACCTCCAGCTATTGCTGCCAATTGGGGAATGAACCATCGGATGGAAGACCTCTCTCTCTTTCTCTCTCTCTCTCCTCTCTCTGTGTAACTCTTTCAAATGAATAAATAAATCTTTAAAAAAGTAGCTCCAGTTATTGACAACACAGTAGACTTGCATTAATTTTGGTTCCCTTCTCACTTTGCAAAGGGATCAGTGGCAGGTCAAAACAGTTGACAGCCTTGCTAACAGGAGAAGAGATAGCTGAAGACAGAAAATGAAAAGCAGCCAAATACATCATCAAAGAAAGAGAAGTGGACCCCATCCAACACAAGCCTTTAAAAGTGGATGCTCACAATTAATGTGTGAAACAGCTGCCCACTGAAATCTTGTCTAGGGAGGGAAGATGTCCTAAGTTCTGCTTTTGTAAACTCCAGTCATAAATCTGTCCTAATAAATCTGTCCCTGGCATCTCTTTTACAAACATACTGGACCCACTGACCATTGGAAATGCGGTTCTAATCATGTAGGCTGCCATTTAAACCCACCAATGCTGTAACAGCTAAGAAACTTGAATTTGATGCTCAATTCTCAGGAAATCATTCCAGCTGAGCCTAGGGCCATTAATAGAAACTCCTTGGATCCTCCACTGTCTCTGTGCCTGTTTTAAAGAAGGGAGATTTCCCACCCCATGTTTCTGGAACAGCTTCAAATTCCACATTGGAAAAATTTGATAATTAATACTTGAGAGGGATCAACACACAAAGCAGCTATTCACTCTTCACACTGCTCCCCACCAGGAAGATGAGATGCAGGATGAGAGCAGTGGGGCAGATCCTAGACAGATCCTCCTGCCCACCCCTCTGCTGCCCCAGGCTCCCTCCTGAGGGCCATCCAGCCCCACCCTGCAGGAACCAGCCCAGGAAACATCAAGAGACAAGGCAGACTGCATTCTGAGACCACCCACAGTGGGAACCCTGCTTATTTAACTGTGGAGATCAGGAGTCTTTCTGCCTTCCTTCCCTGTGAGTGCAGGTTCCCAGAACGCTGCCCCCTCTCTCCTGTAACCACTAAATAAAGCACATTAGGGACAGTTTAGGTGAGGTACTGCAGGAGAGAGTCCGGGCACTTTGAGCCTGGGAAATAGAGGTGGGAGACAGAGCAGCCCGGGTCCCAGCCCTGACCTCGGGAGAAGCTGCCAGGATCGCTGGCACACTTCTCCCACATGTGTCTCCGCCCCTTACTGCATGCCAAACCTGCAGCAGAAAGTCCCTGGAGCAGGTACCCTTTCTTCCAGATACACGGGGAGTGAAATTGGGAGTGTGGAGAAGAGAGTCCCTGGCATGTGGGACCCACAGTTGGTGGATGAAGAGGGAAGAAGCAGCAGGAGGCAGGCTCAGGGTGAGCACTCGGAAACTGCCTGGGATCGCACGTGCAGAGCAGGAGTTGCAGTAAATGCCAGAGAAGGAGCAGCATAGCCCCCAGGGTTGACACTGATCAAGGAATGAACTCCCCTGGTCCAACTCTGAGCCCCAGGGACAGGCAGTGGCAGGTGCATGCCCACAGGTATTTGGAAAGCAGAATACCTCGGAGCTACTGGGAACTCTGGGAAATGGAGTCCAGGCTGCAGCATCCCTAGAGACACCAGCTGTTCCTCCGAAAAGCTGCAGTCAGGGGTGGGTGCCCACAACCAGAGGGCATTTGCTTTTGTTAAGTCCCTCCTTCCTTTCCTTCCCACACCAAAATCTCAGGGATCAGTTGCTGTTCCTTTCCTGCATCAAATCTGAAAGAGTGACACTCACTTCTGCTAACTGACCCCAAATCCTGGCTCCCTCATAACCTCTGTCTCTTCCAGAAAAATCTTATTTACTACTTTGGCCCTAGAAATCATAAATGACTATGATAGAATGTAACTTTTAACAGAGGTGTAGAAGGCATGGTTTAATATCCAGTTTTGAGAATACAATTTTCATTTGTGTTTTATTGATGTTTATACTTCTTTTAAGATTCATTTTTTTTATTTAGAAGTCAGAGTTACAGAGAAGGAGAGGCACAGAGAGAGAGAGAGAGAGAGAGAGAGGTGTTTTCCATCTGCTGGTTCACTCCCCAATTCGCAGCAGCACCACAGCGCCGACCCCTTATAGTTCCTTTCAAATCATTTTACACTGTCTTTTTATTCATCTAGTACAGAGAGAGAAGAATGGACACAGAGCTAACTCTGTCCAAAATCTTGCTTGTATTGCATCAGAATACAAAATTTGGGAAGGAAGAAGGCAAAACTGACTCACACCCAGAAAACATGTAGGAAATTGCCACTCAAGAAACCAAAAGTCAGCTGAGGCACCCAAAACAAGGACAGCAAGCCAGAATTGGAGCAAGCCAACAGCTGTGCCCTGATTGAAAAAGACCATTCCTCTTGTGCCCTGAACGCAATATTGCCACCTCAAAACAAAAGCTCACATCAGAAAATTCATTACAAACCATGATACATAAGAAAAAAGAGAAAAAAACCAAAGAAATGCAAGAATCCATAATGATATTGGGCTTGATTTAGTCGCAGGGAAACCGGCCGTTCCCGGATTCATTCACCCCTCCAGCTGACTGCCTGTGGAATTCTGACTGAATTAACCTGAAAATCACAGTGAAACTCAATTTGGAGGCAATTAATATCTGTCACCTCAGCCAAAGTGTTCCATTTGATTTTCCAAAACACAAAAACTCACCTTGGTCATGATACCTCTAAATTTCTAAGCTTCAAATGCCTATTAGTTGTCTTTTTAAATTCATAATGGCTACTCTGTCCAAACTCTTGTTTGTATGGTGTCAGAATACAAAATTTGGGAAGGAAGAAGGCAAAACCAACTCAGACCCAGAAAACATTTAGGAAATTGCCGCTCAAGAAACCAAAAGTCAATTGAGGCACCCAAAACAATGACAGCAAGCCAGAATTGGAGCAAGCCAACAGCTGTGCCCTGTTTGAAAAAGACCATTCCTCCGGTGCCCTGAACTCTATATTGCCGCCTCAAAACCAAAGCTCACATCAGAAAATTCATTACAAACCATGATAAATAAGGGAAATGTGGAAAAACCAAAAAAATGCAAGAGTCCTTTGTAATATTTGACTGGATTTAGACACAAGGAAACTGGCTGTTTCCAGATTCGTCCCCCTTCCACAGACTGACTTTGGAATCTGATTGAATTCATCTCAAAATCGCACTCACACTCAATTTGGAGGGTATTAGTATCTGTCCCATCAGCAGAAGGGTTCCATTTCATTTTCCAAAACACAGAAACTCATCTTGGTCGTGTTGCCTGTAGATTTCTAATCCTGAAAGGCCAATTTGCTGTGTTTTTTTCTTCTTTCCTAACGGCTACTCTGTCCAAAATCTTGCTTCTATTGCATCAGAATACAAAATTTGGGAATAAGAAGGCAAAACTGACTCAGACCCAGAAAATATGTAGAAATTGCCACTCAAGAAACCACAAATCAGCTGAGGCACCCAAAACAATGACAGCAAGCCAGAATTGGTGCAAGCCAACAGCTGTGCCCTGTTTGAAAAAGACCATTCCTCTTGTGCCCTGAACTCAATATTGCCACCTCAAAACCAAAGCTCACATCACAAAATTCATTACAAACTATGATAAATAAGGGAAATGTGAAAAAGCCAAAGAAATGCAAGAGTCCTTTGTGATATTTGGCTGGATTTAGACACAAGGAAACTGGCTGGTTCCAGATTCATTGCCCCCTTCCACAGACTGACTTTGGAATTCTGAGTGAATTGACCTCAAAATGGCACTCACACTCAATTTTTAGGGAGTTAGAATCTGTCCCCTCAGGAAAAGGGTTCCATGTCATTTCCCAAACACAGAAACTCATCTTGGTCGTGTGCCTGTAGATTTCTACTCCCGAAAGGGCAATTTGCTCTGTTTTTTTTTTTTTCTTTCCTAATGGCTACTCTGTCCAAAATCTTGCTTGTATTACATCACAATACAAAATTTGAGAATAAGAAAGCAAAACCGATTCAGACCCAGAAAATATTTAGGAAATTGGCACTCAAGAAATCAAAAATTAGCTGAGGCACCCAAAACAATGACAGCAAGCCAGAATTGGAGCAAGCCAACAGCTGTGCCCTGTTTGAAAAAGACCAATTCTCTTGTGCCCTGAACTCAAAAAAGCAGGCTCAAAACCAAAGGTCACATCAGAAAATTCATTACAAACCATGATACATAAGAAAAATGAGAAAAAAGCCAAAGAAATGCAAGAATCCATAATGATATTGGGCTTGATTTAGTCGCAAGGAAACTGGCCGTTCCCGGATTCATCCACCCCTCCAGCTGACTGCCTGTGGAATTCTGACTGAATTAACCTGAAAATCGCAATGAAGCTCAGTTGGGAGGCAATTAATATCTGTCACCTCAGCCAAAGTGTTCCATTTGATTTTCCAAAACATAAAAACTCACCTTGGTCGTATTACCTATAGATGTCTAAGCTTCAAAAGCCTATTCGTTGTGTTTTTTTATTTCATAATGGTTACTCTGACAAACTCTTGTTTGTATGGCATCAGAATACAAAATTTGGGAAGGTAGACGGCAAACCCAACTCAGACCCAGAAAACATTTAGGAAATTGCCGCTCAAGACACCACAAATCGGCTGAGGCACCCAAAATAATGACAGTAAGCCAGAATTGAAGCAGGCCAACAGCTGTGCCCTGTTTGAAAAAGACCATTCCTCTTGTGCCCTGAACTCAATATGCCAGCCTCAAAACCAAAGCTGACATCAAAAAATTCATGAGAAACCATGATAAATAAGAAAAATGAGAAAAAAGCCAAAGAAATGCAAGGATTCATAATGATATTGGGCTTGATTTAGTCACAAGGAAACCGGCTGTTCCCGGATTCATCCACCCCTCCAGCTGACTGCCTGTGGAATTCTGACTGAATTAACCTGAAAATCACAGTGAAACTCAGTTTGGAGGCAATTAATATCTGTCACCTCAACCAAAGTGTTCCATTTGATTTTGCAAAACACAAAAACTCACCTTGGTTGTGGTACCTGTAGATTTCAAAGCTTCAAATGCCTATTTGTTGTGTTTTTTATTTCATAATGGCTACTATGCCGAAACTCTTGTTTGTATGGCGTCAGAATACAAAATTTGGGAAGGAAGAAGGCAAAACCAACTCAGACCCCGAAAACATTTAGGAAATTGCCACACAAGAAACCACAAATCAGCTGAGGCACCCAAAACAATGACAGCAAGCCAGAAGTGGAGCAAGCCAACAGCTGTGCCCTGATTGAAAAAGAACCTTCCTCTTGTGCCCTGAACTCAATATGCCAGCCTCAAAACCAAAGCTCACATCAGAAAATTCATTACAAACCATGATAAATAAGAAAAAAGAGAAAAAAGCCAAAGAAATGCAAGAGTCCTTTGTGATATTTGGCAGGATTTAGACACAAAGAAACTGGCTGTTTCCAGATTCATCCCCCCCTTCCACAGACTGACTTTGGAATTTTGATTGAATTCACCTCAAAATCGCTCTCACACTCCATTTGGAGGGAATTAGAATCTGTAACCTCAGCAGAAGCGTTCCATGTCATTTTCCAAAACACAGAATCTCACCTTGGTTGTGTTGCCTATGGATTTCTAATCCTGAAAGGTCAATTTGCTGTTTTTTTTTTTTTCTTTCATAATGGCTACTCTGTCCAAAATCTTGTTTGTATTGCATCAGAATACAAAAATTGGGAAGGAAGAAGGCAAAACCAACTCAGACCCCGAAAACATTTAGGAAATTGCCACACAAGAAACCACAAATCGGCTGAGGCACTCAAAACAATGACAGCAAGCCAGAAGTGGAGCAAGCCAACAGCTGTGCCCTGATTGAAAAACAACCTTCCTCTTGTACCCTGAACTCAATATGCCAGCCTCAAAACCAAAGCTCACATCAGAAAATTCATTACAAACCATGATAAATAAGAAAAAAGAGAAAAAAGCCAAAAAAATGCAAGAATCCATAATGATATTGGGTTTGATTTAGTTGCAAGGAAACTGGCTGTTCCCAGATTCATCCACCACTAAAGCTGACAGCCTGTGGAATTCTGACTGAATTAACCTGACAATCCCAGTGAAACTCAAGAAACCACAAATCAGCTGAGGCACCCAAAACCTTGAAAGCAAGACAGAATTGGAGCAAGCCAACAGCTGTGCCCTGATTGAAAAAGACCATTCCTCCGGTGTCCTGAACTCAATATGCCAGCCTCAAAACCAAAGCTCACATCAGAAAATTCATTACAAACCATGATAAATAAGAAAAATGAGAAAAAAGCCAAAGAAATGCAAGAATCCATAATGATATTGGGCTTGATTTAGTTTCAAGGAAAACGGCTGTTCCCGGATTCATCCACCCCTCCAGCTGACTGCCTGTGGAATTCTGACTGAATTAATCTGAAAATCGCAGTGAAACTCAGTTTGCAGGCAATTACTATCTGTCACCTCAGCCAAAGTGTTCCATTTGATTTTCCAAAACACAAAACCTAACCTTGGTTGTGTTACCTGTAGATTTCTAAGCTTCAAACGCCTATTTGTTGTGTTTTTTATTTCATAATGGCTACTCTGCCGAAACTCTTGTTTGTATGGCATCAGAATACAAAATTTGGGAAGGAAGACCGAAAACCCAACTCAGACCCAGAAAACATTTAGCAAATTGCTGCTCAAGAAACCAAAAGTCAGCTGAGGCACCCAAAACAATGACAGCAAGCCAGAATTGGAGCAGGCCAACCGCTGTGCCATGTTTGAAAAAGACCATTCCTCTGGTGCCCTGAACTCCATATTGCAGCCTCAAAACAAAAGATCACCTCAGAAAATTCATTAAAATCCATGATAAATAAGAAAACGGAGAAAAAAGCCAAAGAAATGCAAGAATCCATAATGATATTGGGCTTGATTGATTCACAAAGAAACCTGCTGTTCCCGGATTCATTCACCCCTCCAGCTGACTGCCTGTGGAATTCTGACTGAATTAACCTGAATATCGCAGTGAAACTCAGTTTGGAGGAAATTACTATCTTTCACCTCAGCCAAACTGTTCCATTTGATTTTCCAAAACACAAAAACTCACCTTGGTCATGTTACCTGTACATTTCTAAGCTTCAAACGCCTATTTGTTGTGTTTTTTTATTTCATAATGGCTACTCTGACAAACTCTTGTTTGTATGGCGTCAGAATACAAAATTTGGGAAGGAAGAAGGCAAAACCAACTCAGACCCCGAAAACATTTAGCAAATTGCTGCTCAAGAAACACACATCAGCTGAGGCACCCAAAACAATGACAGCAAGCCAGACTTGGAGCAGGCCAACAGCTGTGCTCTCTTTGACAAAGAACCTTCCTCTTGCACCCTGAACTCCATATGCCAGCCTCAAAAACAAAGCTCACATCAGATTTTCATTACAAACCATGATAAATCAGAAAAAGGAGAAAAAAGCCAAAGAAATACAAGAATCCATAATGATATTGGGCTTGATTCAGTCGCAAGGAAACCGGCTGTTCCCAGATTCATCCACCCCTCCAGAAAATTTGAGAAGGAAGACGGCAAAACCAACTCAGACCCAGAAAACAATTAGGAAATTGCCACTCAACAAACCAAAATTCAGCTGAGGCAACCAAAATAATAACAGCAAGCCAAAATTGGAGCAAACCAACAGCTTTGCCCTTTTTTAAAAAGAACCTTCCTCTAGTGCCCTGAACTCCATATTACATCCTCAAAACCAAAGCTCACATCAGAAAATTCATTACAAACCCTGAAAAACAAAAAAAATGAGAAAAAAGCCAAAGAAATGCAAGAATCCATAATGATATTGTGCTTGATTTAGTCACAAAGAAACCGGCTGTTCCCGTATGCATCCACCCCTCCACCTGACTGCCTGTGGAATTTTGAGTCAATTAACCAGAAGATCGCAGTGACACTCAGTTTGGAGGCAATGAGTATCTGTCACCTCAGGCAAAGTGTTCCATTTTATTTTCCAAAACACAAAAACTCACCTTGGTCATGTTACCTCTAAATTTCTAAGCTTCAAACGCCTATTTGTAGTGTTTTTTATTTCATAATGGCTACTCTCCCCAAACTCTTGTTTGCATGGCGTCAAAATACAACATTTGGGAAGGAAGAAGGCAAAACCAACTCAGACCCAGAAAATATTTAGTAAATTGCCGCTCAAGAAACCAAAAGTCAACTGAGGCACCCAAAGAAATGACAGCAAGCCAGAATTGGAGCAGGCCAACAGCTGTGCCCTGAATGAAAAAGGACCTTCCTCTTGTGCCATGAACTCCATATTGCAGCCTCAAAACCAAAGCTCACATCAGAAAATTCATTACAACCATGATATATAAGAAAAATGAGAAAAAAAACAAAGAAATGCAAGAATCCATAATGATATTGGGCTTGATTTAATCACAAGGAAACCGGCTGTTCCTGGTTTCATTCACCCCTCCAGCTGACTGCCTGTGGAATTCTGACTGAATTAACCTGAAAATCACAGTGAAACTCAATTTGGAGGCAATTACTATCTGTCACCTTAGCCAAACTGTTCCTTTTCATTTTCCAAAACAGAAAAACTCACCTTGGTCGTGTTACCTGTACATTTCTAAGCTTCAAATGCCTATTTGTTGTGTTTTTTATTTCATAATGGCTACTCTGCCCAAACTCTTGTTTTCATGGCGTCAGAATACAAAATTTGAGAAGGTAGACGGAAAACCAACTCAGACCCAGAAAACATTTATCAAATTCCCACTCAAGAAACACACATCAGCACAGGCACCCAAAACAATGACTGCAAGCCAGACTTGGAGCAGGCCAACAGCTGTGCCCTGTTTGAAAAGAACCTTCCTCTTGCACCCTGAACTCCATATTGCAGCCTCAAAACCAAAGCTCACATCAGAAAATTCATTACAAACCATGATAAATAAGAAAAATGAGAAAAAACCCAAAGAAATGCAAGAATCCATAATGATATTGGGCTTGATTCAGTCGCAAGGAAACCGGCTGTTCCCGGATTCATCCACCCCTCCAGCTGACTGCCTGTGGAATTCTGACTGAATTAACCTGAAAATCACAGGGATACTCAGTTTGGAGGCAATTAATATCTGGCACCTCAGCCAAAGTGTTCCATTGTATTTCCCAACACACAAAAACTCACCTTGGTCGTGTTACCTGTAGATTTCTAAGCTTCAAACGCCGATTGGTTGTGTTTTTTATTTAATAATGTCTACTCTGTCCAAACTCTTGTTTGTATGGCGTCAGAATACAACATTGGAGAATGAAGAAGGCAAAACCAACTCAGACCCAGAAAACATGTAGGAAATTGCCGCTCAAGAAACCACAAATCGGCTGAGGCACCCAAAAAATGACAGCAAGCCAGAATAGGAGCAAGCCAACAGCTGTGCCCTGTTTGAAAAAGACCATTCCTCCGGTGCCCTGAACTCAATATTGCAACCTCAAAACCAAAGCTCACATCAGAAAATTCATTACAAACCATGACACATAAGAAAAATGAGAAAAAAGCCAAAGAAATGCAAGAATCCATAATGATATGTGCCTTGATTTAGTCGCAAGGAAACCGGCTGTTCCTGCATTCATCCACCCCTCCTGCTTACAGCCTGTGGAATTCTGACTGAGTTAACCTGAAAATCGCAATGAAACTCAGTTTGGAGGCAATTACTATCTGTCACCTCAGCCAAAGTGTTCCATTGTATTTTCCAAAACACAAAAACTCACCTTGGTCGTGTTACCTGTAGATTTCTAAGCTTCAAACGCCTATTAGTTGTGTTTTTTATTTCATAATGGCTACTCTGCCGAAACTCTTGTTTGTATTGCGTCAGAATGCAAAATTTGGGAAGGAAGAAGGCAAAACCAACTCAGACCCAGAAAACATTTTGCAAATTGCTGCTCAAGAAACCAAAAGTCAGCTGAGGCACCCAAAACAATGACAGCAAGCCAGAATTGGAGCAGGCCAACCGCTGTGCCATGTTTGAAAAAGACCATTCCTCTGGTGCCCTGAACTCCATATTGCAGCCTCAAAACAAAAGATCACCTCAGAAAATTCATTAAAATCCATGATAAATAAGAAAACGGAGAAAAAAGCCAGGGAAATGCAAGAATCCATAATGATATTGGGCTTGATTGAATCACAAAGAAACCTGCTGTTCCCGGATTCATTCACCCCTCCAGCTGACTGCCTGTGGAATTCTGACTGAATTAACCTGAATATCGCAGTGAAACTCAGTTTGGAGGAAATTACTATCTTTCACCTCAGCCAAACTGTTCCATTTGATTTTCCAAAACACAAAAACTCACCTTGGTCATGTTACCTGTACATTTCTAAGCTTCAAACGCCTATTTGTTGTGTTTTTTTATTTCATAATGGCTACTCTGACAAACTCTTGTTTGTATGGCGTCAGAATACAAAATTTGGGAAGGAAGAAGGCAAAACCAACTCAGACCCCGAAAACATTTAGCAAATTGCTGCTCAAGAAACACACATCAGCTGAGGCACCCAAAACAATGACAGCAAGCCAGACTTGGAGCAGGCCAACAGCTGTGCTCTCTTTGACAAAGAACCTTCCTCTTGCACCCTGAACTCCATATGCCAGCCTCAAAAACAAAGCTCACATCAGATTTTCATTACAAACCATGATAAATCAGAAAAAGGAGAAAAAAGCCAAAGAAATACAAGAATCCATAATGATATTGGGCTTGATTCAGTCGCAAGGAAACCGGCTGTTCCCAGATTCATCCACCCCTCCAGAAAATTTGAGAAGGAAGACGGCAAAACCAACTCAGACCCAGAAAACAATTAGGAAATTGCCACTCAACAAACCAAAATTCAGCTGAGGCAACCAAAATAATAACAGCAAGCCAGAATTGGAGCAAACCAACAGCTTTGCCCTTTTTTAAAAAGAACCTTCCTCTAGTGCCCTGAACTCCATATTACATCCTCAAAACCAAAGCTCACATCAGAAAATTCATTACAAACCCTGAAAAACAAAAAAAATGAGAAAAAAGCCAAAGAAATGCAAGAATCCATAATGATATTGTGCTTGATTTAGTCACAAAGAAACCGGCTGTTCCCGTATGCATCCACCCCTCCACCTGACTGCCTGTGGAATTTTGAGTCAATTAACCAGAAGATCGCAGTGACACTCAGTTTGGAGGCAATGAGTATCTGTCACCTCAGGCAAAGTGTTCCATTTTATTTTCCAAAACACAAAAACTCACCTTGGTCATGTTACCTCTAAATTTCTAAGCTTCAAACGCCTATTTGTAGTGTTTTTTATTTCATAATGGCTACTCTCCCCAAACTCTTGTTTGCATGGCGTCAAAATACAACATTTGGGAAGGAAGAAGGCAAAACCAACTCAGACCCAGAAAATATTTAGTAAATTGCCGCTCAAGAAACCAAAAGTCAACTGAGGCACCCAAAGAAATGACAGCAAGCCAGAATTGGAGCAGGCCAACAGCTGTGCCCTGAATGAAAAAGGACCTTCCTCTTGTGCCATGAACTCCATATTGCAGCCTCAAAACCAAAGCTCACATCAGAAAATTCATTACAACCATGATATATAAGAAAAATGAGAAAAAAAACAAAGAAATGCAAGAATCCATAATGATATTGGGCTTGATTTAATCACAAGGAAACCGGCTGTTCCTGGTTTCATTCACCCCTCCAGCTGACTGCCTGTGGAATTCTGACTGAATTAACCTGAAAATCACAGTGAAACTCAATTTGGAGGCAATTACTATCTGTCACCTTAGCCAAACTGTTCCTTTTCATTTTCCAAAACAGAAAAACTCACCTTGGTCGTGTTACCTGTACATTTCTAAGCTTCAAATGCCTATTTGTTGTGTTTTTTATTTCATAATGGCTACTCTGCCCAAACTCTTGTTTTCATGGCGTCAGAATACAAAATTTGAGAAGGTAGACGGAAAACCAACTCAGACCCAGAAAACATTTATCAAATTCCCACTCAAGAAACACACATCAGCACAGGCACCCAAAACAATGACTGCAAGCCAGACTTGGAGCAGGCCAACAGCTGTGCCCTGTTTGAAAAGAACCTTCCTCTTGCACCCTGAACTCCATATTGCAGCCTCAAAACCAAAGCTCACATCAGAAAATTCATTACAAACCATGATAAATAAGAAAAATGAGAAAAAACCCAAAGAAATGCAAGAATCCATAATGATATTGGGCTTGATTCAGTCGCAAGGAAACCGGCTGTTCCCGGATTCATCCACCCCTCCAGCTGACTGCCTGTGGAATTCTGACTGAATTAACCTGAAAATCACAGGGATACTCAGTTTGGAGGCAATTAATATCTGGCACCTCAGCCAAAGTGTTCCATTGTATTTCCCAACACACAAAAACTCACCTTGGTCGTGTTACCTGTAGATTTCTAAGCTTCAAACGCCGATTGGTTGTGTTTTTTATTTAATAATGTCTACTCTGTCCAAACTCTTGTTTGTATGGCGTCAGAATACAACATTGGAGAATGAAGAAGGCAAAACCAACTCAGACCCAGAAAACATGTAGGAAATTGCCGCTCAAGAAACCACAAATCGGCTGAGGCACCCAAAAAATGACAGCAAGCCAGAATAGGAGCAAGCCAACAGCTGTGCCCTGTTTGAAAAAGACCATTCCTCCGGTGCCCTGAACTCAATATTGCAACCTCAAAACCAAAGCTCACATCAGAAAATTCATTACAAACCATGACACATAAGAAAAATGAGAAAAAAGCCAAAGAAATGCAAGAATCCATAATGATATGTGCCTTGATTTAGTCGCAAGGAAACCGGCTGTTCCTGCATTCATCCACCCCTCCTGCTTACAGCCTGTGGAATTCTGACTGAGTTAACCTGAAAATCGCAATGAAACTCAGTTTGGAGGCAATTACTATCTGTCACCTCAGCCAAAGTGTTCCATTGTATTTTCCAAAACACAAAAACTCACCTTGGTCGTGTTACCTGTAGATTTCTAAGCTTCAAACGCCTATTTGTTGTGTTTTTTATTTCATAATGGCTACTCTGCCGAAACTCTTGTTTGTATTGCGTCAGAATGCAAAATTTGGGAAGGAAGAAGGCAAAACCAACTCAGACCCAGAAAACATTTTGCAAATTGCCCCTGAAGAAACCACAAATCAGCTGAGGCTCTCAAAACAATGACAGCCAGCCAGAATTGGAGCATGCCAACAGCTGTGCCCTCTTTGAAAAAGACCATTCCTCCAGTGCCCTGAACTCCATATTGCAGCCTCAAAACCAAAGCTCACATCAGAAAATTCATTAAAATCCATGATAAATAAGAAAACGGAGAAAAAAGCCAAAGAAATGCAAGAATCCATAATGATATTGGGCTTGATTCAGTCGCAAGGAAACCGGCTGTTCCCGGATTCATCCACCCCTCCACCTGACTGCCTGTGGAATTCTGACTGAATTCACCTGGAAATCGCAGTGAAACTCCGTTAGGAGGCAATTAATATCTGTCACCTCAGCCAAAGTGTGCCATTTGATTTTCCAAAACACAAAATCTCACCTTGGTCGTGTTACCTGTAGATTTCAAAACTTCAAACGCCTATTTGTTGTGTTTTTTAATATCATAATGGCTACTCTGCACAAACTCTTGTTTGTATGGCATCAGAAAAGAAAATTTGAGAAGGAAGATGGCAAAACCAACTCAGATCCAGAGAACATTTAGGAAATTGCCACTCAAGAAACCGAAAGTCAGCTGATGCACCAAAACAATGAAGGCAAGCCAGAATTGGAGCAAATCAACAGCTGAACCCTGTTAGAAAAAGACCATTCTTCCAGTGCCGTGAACTCCATATTGCAGCCTCAAAACCAAAGCTCACATCAGAAAATTCATTACAAACCATGATAAATAAGAAAAATGATAAAAAAGCCAAAGAAATGCAAGAATCCATAATGATATTCGGCTAGTTTTAGTCGCAATGAAACCGGCTGTTCCCGGATTCATCCACCCCTCCAGCTGACTGCCTGTGGAATTCTGACTGAATTAACCTGAAAATCACAGTGAAGCTCAGTTTGGAGGCAATTAATATCTGTCACCTCAGCCAAAGTGTTCCATTTGATTTTCCAAAACACAAAAACTCACTTTGGTCATGTTACCGGTAGATTTATAAGCTTCAAATGCCTATTTGTTGAGTTTTTTGTTTCATAATGGCTACTCTGCCGAAACTCTTGTTTGTATGGCGTCAGAATACAAAATTTGGGAAGGAAGAAGGCAAAAGCAACTCAGACCCAGAAAGCATTTAGGAAATTGCCGCTCAGAATCCACAAATCGGCTGAGGCACCCAAAACAATGACAGCAAGCCAGAATTGAAGCAGGCCAACAGCTGTGCCCTGTGTGAAAAAGATCATTCCTCCGATGCCCTTAACTCCATATTGCAGCCACAAAACCAAAGCTCACATCAGAATATTCATTACAAACCATGATAAATAAGAAAACGGAGAAAAAACCCAAAGAAATGCAAGAATTCATAATGACATTTGGCCTTATTATTCACAAGGAAACCAGCTGTTCCCAGATTCATCCACCCCTCCAGCTGACAGCCTGTGGAATTCTGACTGAATTCACCTGAAAATCGCAGTGAAACTCAGCTTGGAGGCAATTATTATCTGTCACCACAGACCATTTTATTTTCCAAAACACAAAAACTCACCTTCGTCGTGTTACCTGCAGGTTTATAAGCTTCAAAACATATTTGTTATGTTTTTTATTTCATAATGGCTACTCTGTCCAAACTCTTGTTTGTAAGGCATCAGAATACAAAATTTGTTAAGAAGAAGGCAAAACGAACTCAGACGCAGAAAACATGTAGGAAGTTGTTGCTCAAGAAACCAAAATTCAGCTGAGGCACTCAATACAATGAAAGCAAGCCAGAATTGGAGCAGGCCAACAGCTGTGCGCTGTTTGAAAAAACAATTCCCCCAGTGTCCTGAACTCCATATTGCAGCCTCAAAACCAAAGCTCACCTCAGAAAATTCATTACAAACCATGATAAATAAGAAAAATGAGAAAAAACCCAAAGAAATGCAAGAATCCATAATGATATTGGGCTTGATTCAGTCGCAAGGAATCCGGCTGTTCCCGGATTCATCCACCCCTCCAGCTGACTGCCTGTGGAATTATGACTGAATTAACCTGAAAATCGCAGGGAAACTCAGTTTGGAGTCAATTAATATCTGTCACCTCAGCCAAAGTGTTCCACTTGATTTTCCAAAACACAAAACCTCACCTTGGTAGTGTTACCTGTAGATTTCTCAGCTTCAAACGCCTATTTGTGGAGTTTATTTCATAATGGCAGCTCTGTCCAAACTCTTGTTTGTATTTCCTCAGAATACAAAATTTGGGAAGGAAGAAGGAAAAACCAACACAGACGCAGAAAACATTTAGGAAATTGCCGCTCAAGAAACCACAAATTTGCTGAGGCATCGAAAAAAAATGACAGCAAGCCAGAATTGGTGCAAGACAACAGCTGTGCCCTGATTGAAATAGAACCTTCCTCTTGTGCCATGAACTCCATATTGCAGCCTGAAAACCAAAGCTCACATCAGAAAATTCATTACAAACCATAAAAAATAAGAAAAATGATAAAAAAGCCAAAGAAATGCAAGAATCCATAATGATATTGGGCTTGATTTAGTCGCAAGGAAACCGGCTGTTCCCAGATACATCCACCCCTCCAGCTGTCTGCCTGTGGAATTCTGAGTTTATTAACCAGAGAATCGCAGTGAAACTCAGTTTGGAGGCAATTAATATCTGTCACCTCAGCCAAAGTGTTCCATTTTATTTTCCAAAACACAAAAACTTACCTTGGTCGTATTACCTGCAGATGGATAACCGTCAAACACCTATTTGTTGTGTTTTTTATTTCATAATGGCTACTCTGTCCAAATTCTTGTTTGTATTGCGTCAGAATACAAAATTTGGAAGGAAAAAAAAAAAAAAACTCAGACCAGAAAACATTTAGGAAAATGCCGCTCAAGAAACCACAAATCGGCTGAGGCACCCAAAAAAATGTCAGTAAGCCAGAATTGGAGCAAGCAAACAGATGTGCCCTGTTTGAAAATGAGCATTCCTCTTATGCTCAGATTTCAGTATGCCATCCTCAAAACCAAAGCTCACATCAGAAAATTCATTACAAACCATGATAAATAAGAAAGAAGAGAAAAAAGCCAAAGAAATGCAAGAATCCTTAATGATATTGGGCTTGATTTAGTCACAAGGAAACTGGCTGTTCCCTGATACATCCACCCCTCCAGCTGACTGCCTGTGTAATTCTGACTGAATTCACCTGAAAATTTCAGAGCAGCTCAGTGGGGAGGCAATTAATATCTGTCACCTCAGACGATTTTATTTTCCAAAACACAAAAACTCACCATGGTCGTGTTACCTGTAGATTTCTAAGCTTCAAAACATATTTGTTGTGTTTTTTATTTCATAATGGCTACTCTGCCCAAACTCTTGTTTGTACTCTGTCAGAATACAAAATTTGGGAAGGAAGAAGGCAAAACCAACTGAGACCCTGAAAACATTTAGGAAATTGCTGCTCAAGAATCCAAAAGTCAGCTGAGGCACCCAAAACAAAGACAGCAAGCCAGAATTGGAGCAGGCCAACAGCTGTGCCCTGTTTGAGAAAGAACCTTCCTCTTGCGCCCTGAACTCCATATTGCAGCCTCAAAACCAAAGCTCACATCAGAAAATTCATAACAAACCATGATAAAGAAGAAAACGGAGAAAAAAGCCAAAGAAATGCAAGAATCCATAATGATATTGGGCTTGATTTAGTTGCAAGGAAACCGGCTGTTCCCGGATTCATCCACCCCTCCAGCTGACTGCCTGTGGAATTCTGACTGAATTAACCTGAAAATCGCAGTGAAACTCAGTTTGGGGGCAATTAATATCTGTCACCTCAGCCAAAGTGTTCCATTTGATTTTCCAAAACACAAAAACTCACCTTGGTCATGTTACCTGTAGATTTGTAAGCTTCAAACACTTATTTGTTGTGTTTTTTATTTCATAATGGCTACTCTGCCCAAACTCTTGTTTGTATGGCATCAGAATACAAAATTTGGGAAGGAAGACGGCAAAACCAACTCAGACCCAGAAAACATGTAGGAAATTGCCGCTCAAGAAACCACAAATCGGCTGAGGCACTCAAAACAATGACAGCAAGCCAGAATTGGAGGAGGCCAACAGCTGTGCCCCATTTTAAAAAGACCATTCCTCTTGTGCCCTGAACTCAATACGCCAGCCTTGAAACCAAATCTCACATCAGAAAATTCATTACAAAGCATGATAAATAAGGGAAATGTGAAAAAGCCAAAGAAATGCAAGAGTCCTTTGTGATATTTGGCTGGATTTAGACACATTGAAACTGGCTGTTTCCAGTCATCCCCCCGTACCACAGACTGACTTTGGAATTCTGATTGAATTCTCCGCAAAATCGGACTGACACGAAATTAGGATGGAATTAGAATCTGTTCCCTCAGCAGAAGGGTTCCCTGTCATTTTCCAAAACACAGAAACTCAACTTGGTCGTGTTGCCTGTAGATTTCTAATCCTGAAAGGGCAACTTGCTGTGTTTTTTTTTTTCTTTCCTAATGGCTACTCTGTCCAAAATCTTGATTGTATTGCACCAGAATACAAAATTTGGGAATAAGAAGGCAAAACCAACTCAGACCCAGAAACATTTAGGAAATTGCCGCTCAAGGAACCACAAATCGGCTGAGGCACCCAAAACAATGACAGCAAGCCAGAATTGCAGCAAGCCAACAGCTGTGCCCTGTTTGAGAAAGAACCTTCGTCTTGCGCCCTGAACTCCATATTGCAGCCTCAAAACCAAAGCTCACATCAGAAAATTCATAACAAACCATGATAAAGAAGAAAACGGAGAAAAAAGCCAAAGAAATGCAAGAATCCATAATGATATTGGGCTTGATTCAGTCGCAAGAAAACGGGCTGTTCCCGGATTCATCCATTGCTCCAGCTGACAGCCTGTGGAATTCTGACTGAATTCACCTGAAAATCGCAGTGAAACTCAGTTTGGAGGCAGTTATTATCTGTCACCTCAGACCATTTTATTTTCCAAAACACAAAAACTCACCTTGGTCGTGTTACCTGTAGATTTCTCAGCTTCATACACCTATTTGTTGTGTTTTTTATTTCATAATGGGTACTCTGCCCAAACTCTTGTTTGTAAGGCATCAGAATACAAAATTAGTTAAGGAAGAAGGCAAAACCAACTCAGACCCAGAAAACATGTAGGAAATTGTTGCTCAAGAAAAAAAAATTCAGCTAAGGCACTCAAAACAATGACAGCAAGCCAGAATTAGAGCAGGCCAACAGCTGTGCCCTGTTTGAAAAAAACTATTCCCCCGGTGCCCTGAACTCCATATTGCAGCCTCAAAACTAAAGTTCACATCAGAAAATTCATTACAAACCATGATAAATAAGAAAAAGGAGAAAAAAGCCAAAGAAATGCAAGAATCCATAATGATATTGGGCTTAATTTAGTCGCAAGGAAACCGGCTGTTCCCGGATTCATCCACCCCTCCAGCTGATTGCCTGTGGAATTCTGACTGAATTTACCTGAAAATCGCAGTGAAACTCAGTTTGGAGGTAATTAATATTTGTCACCTCAGCCAAAGTGTTCCATTTTATTTTCCAAAACATAAAAACTCACCTTGGTCGTGTTACCTGTAGATTTATAATCTTCAAGTGACTATTTGCTGTGTATTTTATTTCATAATGGCTACTCTGCCCAAACTCTTGTTTGCATGGCGTCAGAATACAAAATTTGGGAAAGAAGAAGGGAAAACCAACTCAGACCCAGAAAACATTTAGGAAATTGCCGCTCAAGAATCCAAAATTCAGCTGAGGCACCCAAAACAAAGACAGCAAGCCAGAATTGGAGCAAGCCAACAGCTGTGCCCTGTTTGAGAAAGAACCTTCGTCTTGCGCCCTGAACTCCATATTGCAGCCTCAAAACCAAAGCTCACATCAGAAAATTCATAACAAACCATGATAAAGAAGAAAACGGAGAAAAAAGCCAAAGAAATGCAAGAATCCATAATGATATTGGGCTTGATTTAGTTGCAAGGGAACCGGCTGTTCCTGATTCATCCACCCCTGCAGCTGACTGCCTGTGGAATTCTGACTGAATTAACCTGAATATGGCAGTGAAACTCAGTTTGGAGGCAATTAGTATCTGTCACCTCAGCCAAAGTGTTCCATTTCATTTTCCAAAACACAAAAACTCCCCTTGGTCGTGTTACTTGTAGATTTCTAAGCTTCAAATGCTATTTCTTGTGTTTTTTATTTCATAATGGCTACTCTGTCCAAACTCTTGTTTGTATTGCGTCAGAATGCAAAATTTGGGAAGGAAGAAGGCAAAACCAACTGAGACCCAGAAAACATTTAGGAAATTGCCGCTCAAGAAACCACAAATTGGCTGAGGCACTCAAAACAATGACTGCAAGCCAGAATTGGAGCAGGCCAACAGCTGTGCCCTGTTTGAAAAAGACCATTCCTCCGGTGCCCTGAAGTCCATATTGCAGCCTCAAAATAAAGCTCACATCAGAAAATTCATTACAAACCATGATAAATAAGAAAAAGGAGAAAAAAGCCAAAGAAATGCAAGAATCCCTAATGATATTGGGCTTGATTCAGTGGCAAGGGAACCGGCTGTTCCCGGATTCATCCACCCCTCCAGCTGACTGCCTGTGGAATTCTGACTGAATTAACCTGAAAATCACAGTGAAACTCAGTTTGGAGGCAATTAATATCTGTCACCTCAGCCAAAGTGTTCCATTTGATTTTCCAAAACACAAAAACTCACCTTGGTCGTGTTACCTGTAGATTTAAAAGCTGCAAATGCCTATTTGTTTTGTTTTTTATTTCATAATGGCTACTCTGTCCAAACTCTTGTTTGTACTCTGTCAGAATACAAAATTTGGGTAGGAGGAAGGCAAAACCAACTCAGACCCAGAAAACATTTAGGAAATTGCCACTCAACAAACCAAAAATCTGCTGAGGCACCCAAAACAATGATAGTAAGCCAGAATTGGAGCAAGCAAAGAGCTGTGTCCTGTTTGAAAAAGAACCTTCCTCTTCTACCCTGAACTCAAAATGCCAGCCTCAAATCCAAAGCTCACAGCAGAAAATTTATTACACACCATGATAAATAAAAAAAGGAGAAAAAAGCCAAAGAAATACAAGAATCCCTAATGATATTGGGTTTGATTTAGTCGCAAGAAAACCGGCTGTTCCCGGATTCATCCAACCCTCCAGCCTACTGCCTGTAGAATTCTGACTGAATTAACCTGAATTGAGGTAATTACTATCTGTCACCTCAGCCAAAGTGTTCCATTTTATTTTCCAAAACACAAAAACTCCCCTTGGTCGTGTTACCTGTAGATTTCTATGCTTCAAACGCCTATTTGTTGTGTTTTTTATTTCATAATGGCTACTCTGCCCAAACTCTTGTTTCTATGGCAGCAGAAAAGAAAATTTGGGAAGGAAGACGACAAATCCAACTCAGACCCAGAAAACATTTAGTAAATTGCCGCTCAAGAAACCACAAATCAGCTGAGGCACCCAAAACAATGAAGGCAAGCCAGAATTGGAGCAAGCCAACAGCTGTGCCCTGTTTGAAAAAGACCATTCTTCCAGTGCAGTGAACTCCATATTGCAGCCTCAAAACCAAAGCTCACATCAGATAATTCATTACAAATCATGATAAATCAGAAAAATGAGAAAAAAAGCCAAAGAAATGCAAGAATCCATAATGATATTGGGCTTGATTCAGTCGCAAGGAATCCGGCTGTTCCCGGACTCATCCACCCCTCCAGCTGACTGCCTGTGGAATTATGACTGAATTAACCTGAAAATCACAGGGAAACTCAGTTTGGAGTCAATTAATATCTGTCACCTCAGCCAAAGTGTTCCATTTGATTTTCCAAAACACAAAAACTCACCTTGGTCGTGTTACCTGTAGATTTGTAAGCTTCAAACACTTATTTGTTGTGTTTTTTATTTCATAATGGCTACTCTGCCCAAACTCTTGTTTGTATGGCATCAGAATACAAAATTTGGGAAGGAAGACGGCAAAACCAACTCAGACCCAGAAAACATGTAGGAAATTGCCGCTCAAGAAACCACAAATCGGCTGAGGCACTCAAAACAATGACAGCAAGCCAGAATTGGAGGAGGCCAACAGCTGTGCCCCATTTTAAAAAGACCATTCCTCTTGTGCCCTGAACTCAATACGCCAGCCTTGAAACCAAATCTCACATCAGAAAATTCATTACAAAGCATGATAAATAAGGGAAATGTGAAAAAGCCAAAGAAATGCAAGAGTCCTTTGTGATATTTGGCTGGATTTAGACACATTGAAACTGGCTGTTTCCAGTCATCCCCCCGTACCACAGACTGACTTTGGAATTCTGATTGAATTCTCCGCAAAATCGGACTGACACGAAATTAGGATGGAATTAGAATCTGTTCCCTCAGCAGAAGGGTTCCCTGTCATTTTCCAAAACACAGAAACTCAACTTGGTCGTGTTGCCTGTAGATTTCTAATCCTGAAAGGGCAACTTGCTGTGTTTTTTTTTTTCTTTCCTAATGGCTACTCTGTCCAAAATCTTGATTGTATTGCACCAGAATACAAAATTTGGGAATAAGAAGGCAAAACCAACTCAGACCCAGAAACATTTAGGAAATTGCCGCTCAAGGAACCACAAATCGGCTGAGGCACCCAAAACAATGACAGCAAGCCAGAATTGCAGCAAGCCAACAGCTGTGCCCTGATTGAAAAAGAACCTTCCTCTGGTGCCCTGAACTCCATATTGCAGCCTCAAAACCAAAGCTCACATCAGAAAATTCATTACAATCCATGATAAATAAGAAAACGGAGAAAAAAGCCAAAGAAATGCAAGAATCCATAATGATATTGGGCTTGATTCAGTCGCAAGAAAACGGGCTGTTCCCGGATTCATCCATTGCTCCAGCTGACAGCCTGTGGAATTCTGACTGAATTCACCTGAAAATCGCAGTGAAACTCAGTTTGGAGGCAGTTATTATCTGTCACCTCAGACCATTTTATTTTCCAAAACACAAAAACTCACCTTGGTCGTGTTACCTGTAGATTTCTCAGCTTCATACACCTATTTGTTGTGTTTTTTATTTCATAATGGGTACTCTGCCCAAACTCTTGTTTGTAAGGCATCAGAATACAAAATTAGTTAAGGAAGAAGGCAAAACCAACTCAGACCCAGAAAACATGTAGGAAATTGTTGCTCAAGAAAAAAAAATTCAGCTAAGGCACTCAAAACAATGACAGCAAGCCAGAATTAGAGCAGGCCAACAGCTGTGCCCTGTTTGAAAAAAACTATTCCCCCGGTGCCCTGAACTCCATATTGCAGCCTCAAAACTAAAGTTCACATCAGAAAATTCATTACAAACCATGATAAATAAGAAAAAGGAGAAAAAAGCCAAAGAAATGCAAGAATCCATAATGATATTGGGCTTAATTTAGTCGCAAGGAAACCGGCTGTTCCCGGATTCATCCACCCCTCCAGCTGATTGCCTGTGGAATTCTGACTGAATTTACCTGAAAATCGCAGTGAAACTCAGTTTGGAGGTAATTAATATTTGTCACCTCAGCCAAAGTGTTCCATTTTATTTTCCAAAACATAAAAACTCACCTTGGTCGTGTTACCTGTAGATTTATAATCTTCAAGTGACTATTTGCTGTGTATTTTATTTCATAATGGCTACTCTGCCCAAACTCTTGTTTGCATGGCGTCAGAATACAAAATTTGGGAAAGAAGAAGGGAAAACCAACTCAGACCCAGAAAACATTTAGGAAATTGCCGCTCAAGAATCCAAAATTCAGCTGAGGCACCCAAAACAAAGACAGCAAGCCAGAATTGGAGCAAGCCAACAGCTGTGCCCTGTTTGAGAAAGAACCTTCGTCTTGCGCCCTGAACTCCATATTGCAGCCTCAAAACCAAAGCTCACATCAGAAAATTCATAACAAACCATGATAAAGAAGAAAACGGAGAAAAAAGCCAAAGAAATGCAAGAATCCATAATGATATTGGGCTTGATTTAGTTGCAAGGGAACCGGCTGTTCCTGATTCATCCACCCCTGCAGCTGACTGCCTGTGGAATTCTGACTGAATTAACCTGAATATGGCAGTGAAACTCAGTTTGGAGGCAATTAGTATCTGTCACCTCAGCCAAAGTGTTCCATTTCATTTTCCAAAACACAAAAACTCCCCTTGGTCGTGTTACTTGTAGATTTCTAAGCTTCAAATGCTATTTCTTGTGTTTTTTATTTCATAATGGCTACTCTGTCCAAACTCTTGTTTGTATTGCGTCAGAATGCAAAATTTGGGAAGGAAGAAGGCAAAACCAACTGAGACCCAGAAAACATTTAGGAAATTGCCGCTCAAGAAACCACAAATTGGCTGAGGCACTCAAAACAATGACTGCAAGCCAGAATTGGAGCAGGCCAACAGCTGTGCCCTGTTTGAAAAAGACCATTCCTCCGGTGCCCTGAAGTCCATATTGCAGCCTCAAAATAAAGCTCACATCAGAAAATTCATTACAAACCATGATAAATAAGAAAAAGGAGAAAAAAGCCAAAGAAATGCAAGAATCCCTAATGATATTGGGCTTGATTCAGTGGCAAGGGAACCGGCTGTTCCCGGATTCATCCACCCCTCCAGCTGACTGCCTGTGGAATTCTGACTGAATTAACCTGAAAATCACAGTGAAACTCAGTTTGGAGGCAATTAATATCTGTCACCTCAGCCAAAGTGTTCCATTTGATTTTCCAAAACACAAAAACTCACCTTGGTCGTGTTACCTGTAGATTTAAAAGCTGCAAATGCCTATTTGTTTTGTTTTTTATTTCATAATGGCTACTCTGTCCAAACTCTTGTTTGTACTCTGTCAGAATACAAAATTTGGGTAGGAGGAAGGCAAAACCAACTCAGATCCAGAAAACATTTAGGAAATTGCCACTCAACAAACCAAAAATCTGCTGAGGCACCCAAAACAATGATAGTAAGCCAGAATTGGAGCAAGCAAAGAGCTGTGTCCTGTTTGAAAAAGAACCTTCCTCTTCTACCCTGAACTCAAAATGCCAGCCTCAAATCCAAAGCTCACAGCAGAAAATTTATTACACACCATGATAAATAAAAAAAGGAGAAAAAAGCCAAAGAAATACAAGAATCCCTAATGATATTGGGTTTGATTTAGTCGCAAGAAAACCGGCTGTTCCCGGATTCATCCAACCCTCCAGCCTACTGCCTGTAGAATTCTGACTGAATTAACCTGAATTGAGGTAATTACTATCTGTCACCTCAGCCAAAGTGTTCCATTTTATTTTCCAAAACACAAAAACTCCCCTTGGTCGTGTTACCTGTAGATTTCTATGCTTCAAACGCCTATTTGTTGTGTTTTTTATTTCATAATGGCTACTCTGCCCAAACTCTTGTTTCTATGGCAGCAGAAAAGAAAATTTGGGAAGGAAGACGACAAATCCAACTCAGACCCAGAAAACATTTAGTAAATTGCCGCTCAAGAAACCACAAATCAGCTGAGGCACCCAAAACAATGAAGGCAAGCCAGAATTGGAGCAAGCCAACAGCTGTGCCCTGTTTGAAAAAGACCATTCTTCCAGTGCAGTGAACTCCATATTGCAGCCTCAAAACCAAAGCTCACATCAGATAATTCATTACAAATCATGATAAATCAGAAAAATGAGAAAAAAGCCAAAGAAATGCAAGAATCCATAATGATATTGGGCTTGATTCAGTCGCAAGGAATCCGGCTGTTCCCGGACTCATCCACCCCTCCAGCTGACTGCCTGTGGAATTATGACTGAATTAACCTGAAAATCACAGGGAAACTCAGTTTGGAGTCAATTAATATCTGTCACCTCAGCCAAAGTGTTCCATTTGATTTTCCAAAACACAAAAACTCACCTTGGTCGTGTTACCTGTTGATTTCTAAGCTTCAAAAGCCTATTTGTTGTGTTTTTTATTTCATAATGGCTACTCTGTCCAAACTCTTGTTTGTATGGCGTCAGAATACAAAATTTGGTAAGGAAGAAGGCAAACCCAACTCAGACCCAGAAAACATGTAGGAAATTGTCGCTCAAGAAACCAAAAGTCAGCTGAGGCACCCAAAAGAATGACAGCAAGCCAGAATTGGAGGAAGCCAACAACTGTGCCCTGTTTTCAAAAGACCATTCTTCCAGGGCTGTGAACTCCATATTGCAGCCTCAAAACCAAAGCTCACATCAGAATATTCATTAAAACCATGAAAAAGAAGAAAACGGAGAAAAAAGCCAAAGAAATGCAAGAATCCATAATGCTATTTGGCTTGATTCAGGAGGGCGGAGCCAAGATGGCGGAATATTGAGGGCGCGCACCGATAGTCCGGGAAAATTTAGTTTAATGAAAGGGGAGTTAAGGTAGCCGCAGAAAATAGAACCAAGAAAAAATTGCAGGGGAAACCCTTCTGGATGGAGCAGCCGTGAATCGGAGGACCTACTGGGAGAACAAGGTCACCCACCGCGGGGAAGCCAAGTCGCGGGACCGAGCTGCAGAAGCCCCAGGGTCTGTGCGCCAGTGCTTCAAGGGGAGTGCATGCCACACAGACAATAGCGGGGAGACTTGGGATGCTCTGGGCACCGAGTCCACACATCGGCGCTGGAAGGGGAGGTGAGCTCAATAACCCGAGACATTGGTGGGGAAACGGGGGTCAGAATCTAGAGGGGGGCCGGAAAGTGCAGCAAACTTACTACCGGAAAGAAGGGGAAAAAAAAGCTTCGGGGTTTCTCTTCCCCCTAACCTTGCAAAGGTTACAAGGCTGCAAGGCTTGAAGAATTCCCAAGAGACAAAGAGCAGGCCTCCTCTCTGGATTTACATATCAATGGGGAAGAGTTAAGGAACTGAGTCACTACAATTCAGTAGCCTAGGCAACCCAGTGGGAGTCCAGAGGAGCCAAAGACTGGAAGCTAAATACCATCAATTCTGCACAGCCCTGCCCTGCGGTGTTACTTACCCCCTGAATAAATAAAATAAATAAATAAATAAAAAGAGAGAGATTTACCAAGCATAACCTGAGGGTGTCACCTTTGCACACCCTTAACCAGGAAGAACCAGGCAGAGCTCTCAGGCCGCACCTATCTCAAGCCTCCAAGGCTCCTCCAACAGCAGGCAGTCCACTTAACACAGACACAGTATAAAAAAAAAAAAAAGAAAAAACCGCACAGTGACACAAGAAGAATTAACTATGCCAAGTAACAAACACAGAAATAGAGGGAGCAAGATCAACGATGACACTATGATGCCTCCAAATAAGCAAAACACCCCAAGCCAAGAGTATGAAGATGATGAGATAGAAGAAATGCAAGATACGGATTTCAAAAAATTTATGATAAGAACATTTAGAAGTTTTCAAAAGCAAATCCTTGAACTACAGAAATCCTTAATGGACAAGATTGAAAATCTCTCTCGTGAAAATGAAATTTTAAGGAAGAGTCAAAATGAAACTCAGAAACCAGTAGAACAGGAAAGTGTTATAGTGAAGAGAAATCAAAATGAAATGAAGAGCTCAATAGATCAAATGACAAACACATTAGAAAGCCTTAAAAACAGAATGGGTGAAGCAGAAGAGAGAATATCGGACTTAGAAGATAGAGCACAGGAAAACATACAGTCAAACCAAAGAAAAGAAGAGGAAATTAGAAACCTAAAAAATATTGTTGGGAATCTACAGGATACTATTAAAAAAACCAACATTCGAGTTCTAGGAGTTCCTGAAGGCATGGAGAGAGAGAAAGGATTGGAAGGCCTTTTTAGTGAGATACTAGCAGAGAACTTTCCAGGTTTGGAGAAGGACAGAGATATCCTAGTACAGGAAGCTCATAGAACCCCCAATAAACATGACCAAAAGAGATCCTCACCACGACACGTGGTAATTAAACTTACCACAGTGAAACATAAAGAAAAGATCCTAAAATGTGCAAGAGAGAAACGTCAGATTACTCTCAGAGGATCTCCAATCAGACTCACAGCTGACTTCTCATCAGAAACCCTACAAGCTAGGAGGGAATGGCGAGACATAGCACAAGTGCTAAGAGAGAAAAATTGCCAGCCCAGAATATTATATCCTGCCAAGCTCTCATTTGTGAATGAAGGTGAAATAAAGACCTTTCATAGCAAACAGAAATTGAAGGACTTTGTGGCCACTCGTCCGGCCCTGCAAAAGATACTTAAAGATGTGCTACACTCAGAAACACAGAAACACGGCCATCAATATGAAAGAAGGGAAAGGAAGAACACCTATCAGTAAAAGAGCATGGGAAGCTCAAAGCATATACTAGAAAATATTTCCGGGAAAATGGCAGGGCAAAGTCACTACATATCAATAGTCACATTGAACATTAATGGTCTGAATTCTTCAGTTAAAAGACACCGTTTGGCTGACTGGCTCACAGAACACAACCCAACTATTTGTTGCCTACAAGAAACACATCTCTCTAACAAAGAGGCATGCAGACTGAAAGTGAAAGGTTGGAAAAAGATATTCCATGCCAACAGAAACCAAAAAAAAGCAGGTGTAGCCCTATTAATATCAGACAAAATAAACTTTAATACAAAAACTGTTAAGAGAGACAAAGAGGGACACTATATAATGATTAAGGGTTCAATTCAACAGGAAGATGTAACTATTATAAATGTATATGCACCTAATTACAGGGCACCGTTCTATTTAAAAGATATGTTAAGGGACTTAAAGTGAGATTTAGATTCCAATACAATAGTACTGGGGGACTTCAATACTCCACTCTCAGAAATAGACAGATCATCCGGACAGAAGATCAACAAGGAAACAGCAGATTTAATTGACACTATTGCCCAAATGGATCTAACAGATATCTACAGAACTTTCAACCCTACATCTACAGACTTCACATTCTTCTCAGCAGCGCATGGAACCTTCTCTAGGATTGATCACATACTAGGCCATAAAGCAAGTCTCAGCAAATTTAAAAGAATTAGAATCATACCATGCAGCTTCTCAGACCACAGCGGGATGAAGCTGGAAATTAGCAACTCAGGAAACCCCAGAAAGTATGCAAACACATGGAGACTGAACAACATGCTCCTGAATGAACACTGGGTCATTCAAGAAATCAAAAGAGAAATCAAAAACTTTCTGGAAGTAAATGAAGACAACAACACAACATATCAAAACTTATGGGATACAGAAAAAGCAATATTGAGAGGCAAATTTATAGCAATAGGTGCCTATATCAAGAAATTGGAAAGGTACCAAATAAATGAGCTTTCAGCGCACCTCAAGGACCTAGAAAAACTGCAGCAAACCAAACCCAAATCTAGTAGGAGAAGAGAACTAATTAAAACCAGAGAAGAAATTAACAGGATTGAATCCAAAAAAACATTACAAAAAATCAGCCAAGCGAGAAGCTGGTTTTTTGAAAAAATAAACAAAATTGACACCCCATTGGCCCAACTAACTAAAAAAAGAAGAGAAAAGACCCAAATCAATAAAATCAGAGATGAAAAAGGAAACGTAACAACAGACACCACAGAAATAAAAAGAATCATCAGAAATTACTACAAGGACCTGTATGCCAGCAAACAGGAAAACCTATCAGAAATGGATAGATTCCTGGACACATGCAATCTACCAAAATTGAACCATGAAGACATCAAAAACCTAAATAGACCCATAACTGAAACAGAAATTGAAACAGTAATAAAGGCCCTCCCAACAAAGAAAAGCCCAGGACCAGATGGATTCACTGCTGAATTCTACCAGACATTTAAAGAAGAACTAATCCCATTTCTTCTCAAACTATTCAGAACAATCGAAAAAGAGGGAATCCTCCCAAATTCTTTCCATGAAGCCAGCATCACCTTAATCCCTAAGCCAGAGAAAGATGCAGCACTGAAAGAAAATTACAGACCAATATCCCTGATGAACATAGATGCAAAAATCCTCAATAAAATTCTGGCCAATAGAATACAACAACACATCAGGAAAATCATCCACCCAGACCAAGTGGGATTCATCCCTGGTATGCAGGGATGGTTCAACATTCGCAAATCAATCAATGTGATTCACCACATTAACAGACTGCAGAAGAAAAACCATACGGTTATCTCAATTGATGCAGAGAAAGAATTTGATAAAATTCAACACCCTTTCATGATGAAAACTCTAAGCAAATTGGGTATAGAAGGAACATTCCTCAATATAATCAAAGCAATTTATAAAAAACCCACAGCCAGCATCCTATTGAATGGGGAAAAGTTGGAAGCATTTCCACTGAAATCTGGCACCAGGCAGGGATGCCCACTCTCACCACTGCTATTTAACATAGTTCTGGAAGTTTTAGCCAGAGCCATCAGATAAGAAAAAGAAATCAAAGGAATACAAATCAAGAAGGAAGAAGTCAAACTATCCCTCTTTGCAGACGATATGATTCTGTACTTAGAGGATCCAAAGAACTCTACTAAGAGACTATTGGAACTCATAGAGGAGTTTGGCAAAGTGGCAGGATATAAAATCAATGCACAAAAATCAACAGCCTTTGTATACACAAGCAATGCCATGACTGAGAAAGAACTGCTAAGATCAATCCCATTCACAATAGCTACAAAAACAATCAAATACCTTGGAATAAACTTAACCAAGGACGTTAAAGATCTCTACGATGAAAATTACAAAACCTTAAAGAAAGAAATAGAAGAGGATACCAAAAAATGGAAAAATCTTCCATGCTCATGGATTGGAAGAATCAACATCATCAAAATGTCCATTCTCCCAAAAGCAATTTATAGATTCAATGCAATCCCAATCAAGATACCAAAGACATTCTTCGCAGATCTAGAAAAAATGATGCTGAAATTCATATGGAGGCACAAGAGACCTCGAATAGCTAAAGCAATCTTGTACAACAAAAACAAAGCCGGAGGCATCACAATACCAGACTTCAGGACATACTACAGGGCAGTTGTAATCAAAACAGCATGGTACTGGTACAGAAACAGATGGATAGACCAATGGAACAGAATTGAAACACCAGAAATCAACCCAAACATCTACAGCCAACTTATATTTGATCAAGGATCTAAAACTAATTCCTGGAGCAAGGACAGTCTATTCAATAAATGGTGCTGGGAAAACTGGATTTCCACGTGCAGAAGCATGAAGCAAGACCCCTACCTTACACCTTACACAAAAATCCACTCAACGTGGATTAAAGACCTAAATCTACGTCCTGACACCATTAAGTTATTAGAGAACATTGGAGAAACCCTTCAAGATATTGGCACAGGCAAAGAATTTCTGGAAAAGACCCGGGAGGCACAGACAGTCAAAGCCAAAATCAACTATTGGGATTGCATCAAATTGAGAAGTTTCTGTACTGCAAAAGAAACAGTCAGGAGAGTGAAGAGACAACCGACAGAATGGGAAAAAATATTTGCAAACTATGCAACAGATAAAGGGTTAATAACCAGAATCTACAAAGAGATCAAGAAACTCCACAAAAACAAAACCAACAACCCACTTAAGAGATGGGCCAAGGACTTCAATAGACATTTTTCAAAAGAGGAAATCCAAATGGCCAACAGGCACATGAAAAAATGTTCAAGGTCACTAGCAATCAGGGAAATGCAAATCAAAAGCACAATGAGGTTTCACCTCACCCCGGTTAGAATGGCTCACATACAGAAATCTACCAACAACAGATGCTGGCGAGGATGTGGGGAAAAAGGGACACTAACCCACTGTTGGTGGGAATGCAAACTGGTCAAGCCACTATGGAAATCAGTCTGGAGATTCCTCAGAAACCTGAATATAACCCTACCGTTCGACCCAGCCATCCCACTCCTTGGAATTTACCCAAAGGAGTTTAAATTGATAAACAAAAAAGCGGTCTACACCCTAATGTTTATTGCAGCACAATTCACAATAGCCAAGACCTGGAACCAACCTAAATGCCCATCAATGGTAGACTGGATAAAGAAATTATGGGATATGTATTCTTTAGAATACTATACCGCAGTAAGAAACAACGAAATCCAGTCATTTGCAACAAAATGGAGGAATCTGGAACACATCATGCTGAGTGAAGTAAGCCAGTCCCAAAGGGACAAATACCATATGTTCTCCCTGATCGGTGACAACTGACTGAACACCAAAAAGGAAACCTCCTGAAGTGAAATGGACACTATGAGAAATGGTGACTTGATCAGCATAGCCCTGACTGCTAATGGACAACTTAATACATTATCCCTCATAGTATTTTTTTTTGTCTGTTCTACTTAATATGACTGGTTTAATTCTGTAATTATCACACAGTTATTCTTAAGTGTTGAAAATTAACTGAAATGTGATCCCTGTTAAACATAAGAGTGGGAATAAGAGAGGGAAGAGATGTATAATTTGGGGCATGCTCAGGCTGACTTGCCCCAATTGGTAGAGTTGGAAACATACCAGGGGATTCCAATTCAATCCCATCAAGGTGGCATGTGCCAATGCCATCTCACTATTCCAAGTGATCAATTTCAGTTCACAATTGATCATAATGAAAGGACTAAGAGTCAAAGGGAGCACATAAACAAGTCTAGTATCTGCTAACACTAACCGATAGAATAAATAAAGGGGAGAGTGATCCAACATGGGAAGTGAGATACTCAGCAGACTCATAGAATGGCGGATGTCCTAAATAGCACTCTGGCCTCAGAATCAGCCCTAAAGGCACTCGCATCTGGCTGAAAAGCCCATGAGAGTATTTCAGGCATGGAAAGCCAAGACACTCTGGCAAAAAGATCTCTGTGAGTGAGATCCCAGTGGAAAGAACAGGTCTTCAAAGAGGGAGGTGCCTTTCTCTGAAGGGAGGAGAGAACCTCCACTTTGACTATGACCGTGTCTAAACAAGATAAGAGTCGGAGAACTCAAGGGGCTTCCATAGCCTTGGAAACTCATGACTGGTGCATAGGGAGATTACTGATGCCATAAACAGGAGTGTCAATTTGTAAAGTCAACAACAGGAGTCACTGTGCACTTACTCCTCATGTAGGATCTCTGTCCTTAATGTGCTGTACACTGAGGCTTAATGCTATAACGAGTACTCAAACAGTATATTTCACTTTGTGTTTCTATGGGGGTGCAAACGATTGAAATCTTTACTTAATGTACACTAAACTGATCTTCTGTAAAAAAAAAAAAAAAAAAAAAGAAAGAAATTATCAATTCCCAACTTGACTCTCACTGGGATTAAACATGACAATAGGTCTGCTCTGATTTCATCATCATTTAAAAAAAAATCATCTATTATTTTTCACTTTATGTTTCTGTGTGGGAGCAAACTGTTGAAATCCTTACTTAAGGTATACTAAGCTGATCTTCTGTATATTAAGATAATCGAAAATGAATCTTGATGTGAATGGACGGGGAGAGGGAGTGGGAAAGGGGAGGGTTGTGGGTGGGAGGGACGGTATGGGGGGGTAAGCCATTGTAATCCATAAGTCGTACTTTGGAAATTTATATTCATTAAATAAAAGATAAAAAAAAATTAAAAAAAAACAAATGCAAAAAAAAAATAAAAGGATCTGTGCTATCAAAAAAAAAAAAAAAGGAGAAAAAAGCCAAAGAAATGCAAGAATCCATAATGATATTGGGCTTGATTCAGTCGCAAGGAAACCGGCAGTTCCCGGATTCATCCACCCTCTAGCTGACTGCTTGGGGAATTCTCACTGAATTAATCTGAAAATCGCAGTGAAACTCAGGTTGGAATCCATTAATATCTGTCACCTCAGCCAAAGTGTTCCATTTGATTTTGCAAAACACAAAAACTCACCTTGTTCATGTTACCTGTAGATTTATAAGCTTCAAATGCCTATTTGTTGTGTTTTTTATTTCATAATGGCTACTCTGCCCAAACTCTTGTTTGTATTGCGTCCGAATACAAAATTTTGGTAGGAGGAAGGCAAAACCAACTCAGACCCAGAAAAAATTTAGGAAATTGCCACTCAAGAAACCAAAGGTCAGCTGAGGCACCCAAAACAATGACAGCAAGCCAGAATTGGAGCAAGCCAACAATGTGCCCTGATGGAAAAAGAAACATCCTCTTGTGCTCTGAACTCAAAATGTCAGCCTCAAAAGCAAAGCTCACATCAGAAAATTCATTACAAAGCATGATAAATAAGAAAAATGAGAATAAATCTAAAGAAATGCAAGATTCCATAATGATAAAAGGCTTGATTTAGTCGCAAGGAAACCGGTTGTTCACGGATTCATCCACCCCTACAGCTGACTGCCTGTGGAATTCTGACTGAATTAACCTGAAAATCACAGTGAAACTCAGTTTGGAGGCAAATAATATCTCTCACCACAGCCAAAGTGTTCTATTTTATATTCCAAAACACAAAAACTTACCTTGGTCATGTTACCTGTAGATGTGTAAGCTTCAAATGCGTATTTGTTGTGTTTTTTATTTCATAATGGCTACTCTGTCCAAACTCTTGTTTGTATTGCGTCAGAATACAAAATTTGGGAAGGAAGAAGGCAAAACCAACTCAGACCCAGAAAACATTTAGGAAATTGCCGCTCAAGAAACCAAACTCAGCTGAGGCACCCAAACCAATGACAGTAAGCCAGAATTGGAGCAAGCAAAGATCCGTGCCCTGTTTGAATAAGACCCTTCTTCCGGTGCCCTGAACTCCATATTGCAGCCTGAAAAGCAAAGCTCACATCAGAAAATTCATTACAAACCATGATAAATAAGAAAAAGGAGAAAAAAGCCAAAGAAATGCAAGAATCCATAATGATATTGGGCTTGATCTAGTTGCAAGGAAATCGGGTCCTCCCAGATTCATCCCCCCCTCCAGCTGACTGCCTGTGGAATGCTGACTGAATTAACCTGAAAATCCCAGGGAAACTTAGTTTGGAGGCAATTAATATCTGTCACCTCAGCCAAAGTGCTCCATTTGATTTTCCAAAACACAAAAACTCACCTTGGTGGTGTTACCTGTAGATTTATAAGCTTCAAACGCCGATTTGTTGTGTTTTTTATTTCATAATGGCTACTCTGCCCCAACTCTTGTTTGTATTGTGTCTGAATACAACATTTGGGAAGGAAGAAGGGAAAACCAACTCAGACCTAGAAACATTTAGGTAATTGCCACTCAACAAACCAAAATTGAGCTGAGGCACCCAAAATAATGACAGCTAGCCAGAATTGGAGCAAGTCAACAGCTGTGCCCTGATTGAAAAAGAACCTTCCTCTTGTGCCCTGAACTCAATATGCCAGCCCCAAAATTCAAAGCTCACATCAGAAAATTCATTACAAACCATGATAAATAAGAAAAATGAGAAAAATCCAAAGAAATGCAAGAATCCATAATGATATTGGGCTTGATTCAGTCGAAAGGAAACCGGCTGTTCCCGGATTCATCCACCCTCCAGCTGACTTCTTGGGGAATTCTCACTGAATTAATCTGAAAATCGCAGTGAAACTCAGTTTGGAGTCAATTAATATCTGTCACCTCAGCCAAAGTGTTCCATTTGATTTTCCAAAACACAAAAACTCACCTTGGTCGTGTTACCTGTAGATTTCTAAGCTTCAAACGCCTATTTGTTGTGTTTTTTTATTTCATAATGGCTACTCTGCCCCAACTCTTGTTTGTATTGCGTCAGAATACAACATTTGCGAAAGAAGAAGGCAAAACCAACTCAGACCCAGAAAACATGTAGGAAATTGCCACTCAACAAACCAAAATTGAGCTGAGGCACCCAAAATAATGACAGCAAGCCAGAATTGGAGCAAGTCAACAGCTGTGCCCTGATTGAAAAAGAACCTTCCTCTAGTGCCCTGAACTCAATATGGCAGCCACAAAACCAAAGCTCACATAAGAAAATTCATTACAAACCATGATAAATAAGAAAAATGAGAAGGAAGCCAAAAAAATGCAAGAATCCATAATGATATTGGGCTTGATTCAGTGGCAAGGAAATGGGCTGTTCCCGGATTCATCCACCCCTCCAGCTGACTGCCTGTGGAATGCTGACTGAATTAACCTGAAAATCGCAGTGAAACTCAGTTTGGAGTCAATTACTATCTGTCACCTCAGCCAAAGTGTTCCATTTGATTTTCCAAAACACAAAAACTCACCTTTGTGGTGTTACCTGTAGATTTCTAAGCTTCAAACGCCGATTTGTTGTGTTTTTTATTTCATAATGGCTACTCTGCCCCAACTCTTGTTTGTATTGTGTCAGAATACAAAATTTGGGTAGGAGGAAGGCAAAAGCAACTCAGACCCAGAAACATTTAGGAAATTGCCGCTCACGAAAGCAAAAGTCAGCTGAGGCACCCAAAAAATGACAATAAGACAGAATTGGAGCAAGCAAAGAGCTGTGCCCTGTTTGAAAAAGATCCTTCCTCTTCTGCAATTAACTCCATACTGCAGCCTCAAAACCAAAGCTCACATCAGAAAATTCATTACAAACCATGATAAATAAGAAAAATGAGAATAAATCCAAAGAAATGGAAGATTCCATAATGATATTAGGTTTGATTTAGTCACAAGTAAACCGGTTGTTCCCGGATTCATCCACCCCTACAGCTGACTGCCTGTGGAATTCTGACTGAATTAACCTGAAAATCACAGTGTAACTCAGTTTGGAGGCAATTAATATCTGTCACCACAGCCAAAGTGTTCTATTTTATATTCCAAAACACAAAAACTCACCTTGGTCATGTTACCAGTAGGTGTCTAAGCTTCAAACGCCTATTTGTTGTGTTTTTTATTTCATAATGGCTACTCTGTCCAAACTCTTGTTTGTATTGCGTCAGAAGATAACATTTGGGAAGGAAGAAGGCAAAACCAACTCAGATCAGAAAGCATTTAGGACATTGCCGCTCAAGAAACCAAACTTAGCTGAGGCACCCAAACCAATGACAGTAAGCCAGACTGGAGCAAGCAAAGAGGTGTGACCTGATTGAAAAAGAACCATCCTCTTCTGCCCTGAACTCCATATTTCATCCTCAAAATAAAGCTCACATCAGAAAATTCATTACAAACCATGATGAATAAGAAAAAGGAGAAAGAAACCAAAGAAATGCAAGAATCCATAATGATATTAAGCTTGATTTAGTCGTAAGTAAACCGGCTGTTCCCGGATTCATCCACCCCTCCAGCCGACTGCCTGTGGAATTCTGAATGAATTAACTTGAAAATCGCAGTGAAACTCAGTTTGGAGGCAATTAATATCTGTCACCTCAGCCAAAGTGTTCCATTTGATTTTCCAAAACACAAAAACTCACCTTGGTCGTGTTACCTGTAGATGTATAAGCTTCAAACGCCTATTTGTTGTGTTTTTTCTTTCATAATGGCTACTCTGCCGAAACTCTTGTTTGTATTTCGTCAGAATACAAAATTTGGGAAGGAAGAAGGCAAAACCAACTCAGACCCAGAAAACATTTAGGAAATTGCCGCTCAGAAAGCACAAATCGGCTGAGACACCAAAAACAAGACAGCAAGCCAGAATTGGAGCAAGTCAACAGCTGTGCCCTGATTGAAAAAGAACCATCCTCTTGTGTCCTGAACTCAAAATGCAGGCCTCAAATCCAAAGCTCACATCAGAAAATTCATTACAAACCATGATAAATAAGAAAAAGGAAAAAAAAAAGCCAAAGAAATGCAACAATCTATAATGATATTGGGCTTGATTTAGTCGCAAGGAAACCAGCTGTTCCCGGATTCATCCAGCCCTCCAGCCGACTGCCTGTGGAATTCTGACTGAATTAACCTGAATTGAGGCAATTAATGTCTGTCAGCTCAGCCAAAGTGTTCCATTTTATTTTCCAAAACACAAAAACTCACCTTGGTCGTGTTACCTGTAGATTTCTAAGCTTCAAACGCCTATTTGTTGTGTTTTTTATTTCATAATGGCTACTATGCCCAAACTCTTGTTTGTATTGCGTCAGAATACAACATTTGGGTAGGAAGACGGCAAAACCAACTCAGACCCAGAAAACATGTAGGAAATTGCCACTCAACAAACCAAAATTGAGCTGAGGCACCCAAAATAATAACAGCAAGCCAGAATTGGAGCAAGTCAACAGCTGTACCCTGATTGAAAAAGAACCTTCCTCTAGTGCCCTGAACTCAATATGGCAGCCTCAAAACCAAAGCTCACATCAGAAAATTCATTACAAACCATGATAAATAAGAAAAAGGAGAAAGAAACCAAAGAAATGCAAGAATCCATAATGATATTTGGCTTGATTGAGTTGCAAGGAAACTGGCTGTTCCCGGATTCATCCACCCCTACAGCTGACTGCCTGTGGAATTCTGACTGAATTACCCTGAAAATCGCAGTGAAACTCAGTTTGGAGGCAATTAATATCTGTCACCTCAGCCAAAGTGTTCCATTTGATTTTCCAAAACACAAAAACTCACCTTGGTGGTGTTACCTGTAGATTTCTAAGCTTCAAACGCCTATTTGTTGTGTTTTTTATTTCATAATGGCTACTCTGTCCAAACTCTTGTTTGTATTGCGTCAGAAGATAACATTTGGGAAGGAAGAAGGCAAAACCAACTCAGATCAGAAAGCATTTAGGAAATTGCCGCTCAAGAAACCAAACTCAGCTGAGGCACCCAAACCAATGACAGTAAGCCAGACTGGAGCAAGCAAAGAGGTGTGACCTGATTGAAAAAGAACCATCCTCTTCTGCCCTGAACTCCATATTTCATCCTCAAAATAAAGCTCACATCAGAAAATTCATTACAAACCATGATGAATAAGAAAAAGGAGAAAGAAACCAAAGAAATGCAAGAATCCATAATGATATTAAGCTTGATTTAGTCGTAAGTAAACCGGCTGTTCCCGGATTCATCCACCCCTCCAGCCGACTGCCTGTGGAATTCTGAATGAATTAACTTGAAAATCGCAGTGAAACTCAGTTTGGAGGCAATTAATATCTGTCACCTCAGCCAAAGTGTTCCATTTGATTTTCCAAAACACAAAAACTCACCTTGGTCGTGTTACCTGTAGATGTATAAGCTTCAAACGCCTATTTGTTGTGTTTTTTCTTTCATAATGGCTACTCTGCCGAAACTCTTGTTTGTATTTCGTCAGAATACAAAATTTGGGAAGGAAGAAGGCAAAACCAACTCAGACCCAGAAAACATTTAGGAAATTGCCGCTCAGAAAGCACAAATCGGCTGAGACACCAAAAACAAGACAGCAAGCCAGAATTGGAGCAAGTCAACAGCTGTGCCCTGATTGAAAAAGAACCATCCTCTTGTGTCCTGAACTCAAAATGCAGGCCTCAAATCCAAAGCTCACATCAGAAAATTCATTACAAACCATGATAAATAAGAAAAAGGAGAAAAAAGTCAAAGAAATGCAAGAGTCCTTTGTGATACTTGGCGGGATTTAGAAACAAGGAAACTGGCTGTTTCCGGATTCATCCCCCCATCCACAGACTGACTTTGGAATTCTGATTGAATTCTCCGTAAAATCAGACTGACACTAAATTAGGATGGAATTAGAATCTGTTCCCTCAGCAGAAGGTTTCCATGTCATTTTCAAACCACAGAAACTCATCTTGGTCATGTTGCCTGTAGATTTCTAATCCTGAAAGGCCAATTTGCTGTGTTTTTCGTTTTCTTTCATAATGGCTACTCTATCCAAAATCTTGATTGTATTGCATCAGAATAGACATTTGGGAAGGAAGAAGGCAAAACCAACTCAGACCCAGAAAACATTCAGCAAACTGACCCTCAAGAAACCAAAACTCAGCTGAGGCACCCAACAATAACAGCAAGCCAGAATTGGAGCAAGCAAACAGCTGTGCCCTGATTGAAAAAGACCATTCCTCTTGTACCCTGAACTGAATATGCCAGCCTCAAACCAAAGCTCACATCAGAAAATTCATTACAAACCTTGATAAATAAGAAAAATGAGAAAAAAGCCAAAGAAATGCAAGCATCCATAATGATATTGGGCTTGATTAGTCGCAAGGAAACCAGCTGTTCCCGCATTCATCCAACCCTCCAGCTGACTGCCTGTGGACTTCTGACTAAATTAACCTGAAAATCCCAGTGAAACTCAGTTTGGAGGCAATTACTATCTGTCACATCAGCCAAAGTGTTCCATTGTATTTTCCAAAACACAAAAACTCACCTTGGTCCTGTTACCTGTAGATTTCTAAGCTTCAAAACATATTTGTTGTGTTTTTTTATTTCATAATGGCTACTCTGTCCAAACTCTTGTTTGTATTGCGTCAGAATACAAAATTTGGGAAGGAAGAAGGCAAAACCAACTCAGACCCAGAAAACATTTAGGAAATTGCCGCTCAAGAAACTACAAATCAGCTGAGGGACCCAAAACAATGACAGCAAAGCAGAATTGAAACAAGCCAACAGCTGTGCCCTATTGAAAAATACAATTTCTGGTGCCTTGAACTCAATATGCCGGCCTCAAAACCAAAGCTCACATCAGAAAATTCATTACAAACCATGACAAATAAGAAAAATCAGAAAACAGCCAAATAAATGCAAGAATCCATAATGATATAGGGCTGGATTTAGTCGCGAGGAAACCGGCTGTTCCTGGATTCATCCACCCCTCCAGCTGACTGCCTGTGGAATTCTGACTGAATTAACCTGAAAATCACAGTAAAACTCAGTTTGGAGGCAATTACTATCTGTCACCTCAGCCAAAGTGTTCCATTTGATTTTCCAAAACACAAAACCTCACCTTGGTCGTGTTACCTGTAGCTTCAAAAGCCTATTTGTTGTGTTTTTTATTTCCTAATGGCTACTCTGTCCAAACTCTTGTTTGCATTGTGTCAGAATACAAAATTTGGGAAAAAGAAGGCAAAACCAACTCAGAACCAGTAAACATTTAGGAAATTGCCACTGAGGAAACCACAAATCAGCTGAGGCACCAAAACCAATGACAGCAAGCCAGAATTGGAGCAAGGCAACAGCTGTTCCCTGATTGAAAAAGACCATTCCTCAGGTTCCCTGAACTCCATATTGCAGCCTCAAAACCAAAGAATACATCAGCAAATTCATTACAAACCATGATAAATAAGAAAAATGAGAAAAATGCCAAAGAAATGCAAGAATCCATAATGATATTGGGCTTGATTTAGTCGCAAGGAAACCAGCTGTTCCCGCATTCATCCAACCCTCCAGCTGACTGCCTGTGGACTTCTGACTAAATTAACCTGAAAATCGCAGTGAAACTCAGTTTGGAGGCAATTACTATCTATAACATCAGCCAAAGTGTTCCATTGTATTTTCCAAAACACAAAAACTCACCTTGGTCGTGTTACCTGTAGATTTATAAGCTTCAAACGCCTATGTGTTGTGTTTTTTTATTTCATAATGGCTACTCTGTCCAAAATCTTGTTTGTATTGCGTCAGAATAAAAAATTTGGGAAGGAAGAAGGCAAAACCAACTCAGACCCAGAAAACATTTAGGAAATTGCCGCTCAAGAAACTACAAATCAGCTGAGCGACCCAAAACAATGACAGCAAAGCAGAATTGATGCAAGCCAACAGCTGTGCCCTATTGAAAAATACAATTTCTGGTGCCTTGAACTCAATATGCCAGCCTCAAAACCAAAGCTCACATCAGAAAATTCATTACAAACCATGGCAAATAAGAAAAATCAGAAAACAGCCAAATAAATGCAAGAATCCATAATGATATAGGGCTGGATTTAGTCGCGAGGAAACCGGCTGTTCCTGGATTCATCCACCCCTCCAGCTGACTGCCTGTGGAATTCTGACTGAATTAACTTGAAAATCGCAGTGAAACTCAGTTTGGAGGCAATTAATATCTGTCACCTCAGCCAAAGTGTTCCATTTGATTTTCCAAAACACAAAACCTCACCTTGGTCGTGTTACCTGTAGCTTCAAATGCTTATTTGTTGTGTTTTTTATTTCATGATGGCTACTCTGTCCAAACTCTTGTTTGCATTGTGTCAGAATACAAAATTTGGGAATAAGAAGGCAAAACCAACTCAGAATCAGTAAACATTTAGGTAATTGCCACTGAGGAAACCACAAATCAGCTGAGGCACCCAAACCAAGGACAGCAAGCCAGAATTGGAGCAAGGCAACAGCTGTTCCCTGATTGAAAAAGACCATTCCTCAGGTTCCCTGAACTCCATATTGCAGCCTCAAAACCAAAGAACACATCAGCAAATTCATTACAAACCATGACAAATAAGAAAAATGAGAAAATAGACAAAGACATGCAAGAATCCATAATGACATTGGGCTGGATTTAGTCGCAAGGAAACCGGCTGTTCCCGAATTCATCCACCACTCCAGCCGACTGCCTGTGGAATTCTGACTGAATTAACCTGAAAATCGCAGTCAAACTCAGTTTGGAGGCAATTAATATCTGTCACCTCAGCCAAAGTGTTCCATTTTATTTTCCAAAACACAAAAACTCACCAAAAGTCAGCTGAGGCACCCAAAACAAGGACAGCAAGCCAGAATTGGAGCAAGCCAACAGCTGTGCCGTGATTGAAAAAGAACCTTCGTCTTGTGCCCTGATCTCAATATGCCAGCCTCAAAACCAAAGCTCACATCAGAAAATTCATTACAAATCATGATAAATAAGGGAAATGTGAAAAAGCCAAAGAAATGCAAGAGTCCTTTGTGATATTTGGCTGGATTGAGACAGAAGGAAACTGGCTGTTTCCAGATTCATCCCCCCCTTCCACAGACTGACTTTGGAATTCTGATTGAATTCACCTCAAAATCGCACTCACACTCCATTTGGAGGGAATTAGAATCGGTCCCCTCAGCAGAAGGGTTCAGTGTCATTTTCCAAAACACAGAAACTCATCTTGCTCATGTTGCCTGTAGATTTCTAATCCTGAAAGGGTAATTTGGTGTGTTTTTTTTTTTCTTTCATAATGGCTACTCTGTCCAAAATCTTCCTTGTATTGCATCAGAATACAAAATTTGGGAATAAGAAGGCAAAACCAACTCAGACCCAGAAAACATTTAGGAAATTACCACTCAAGAATCCACAAATCGGCTGAGCGACACAAAACAATGACATCCAGCCAGAATTTGAGCAAGACAAAAGCTGTGCCCTGTTTGAAAATGTACATTCCTCCGGAGCCCTGAACTCAATATGCCAGCCTCAAAAACAAATATCACACCAGAAAATTCATTACAAACCATGATGAACAAGAAAAATGAGAAAAAAGCCAAAGAAATTCAAGAATGCATAATGATATTGGGATTGATTTAGTTGCAAGGAGACCGGATGTTCCCGGATTCATCCAACCCTCCAGCTGACTGCCTGTGGACTTCTGACTAAATTAACCTGAAAATCACAGTGAAACTCAGTTTGGAGGCAATTAATATCTGTCACCTCAGCCAAAGTATTCCATAGTATTTTCCAAAACACAAAAACTCACCTTGCTCGTGTTACCTGTAGATTTATAAGCTTCAAACGCCTATGTGTTGTGTTTTTTATTTCATAATGGCTACTCTGTCCAAACTCTTGTTAGTATTGCGTCAGAATACAAAATTTGGGAAGGAAGAAGGCAAAACCAACTCAGACCCAGAAAACATTTAGGAAATTGCTGCTCAAGAAACCTCAAATCAGCTGGGGCACATAAACCAATGACAGCAAGCAGAATTTAAGCAAGCCAACAGCTGTGCCCTGATTGAAAAAGAAGCTTTCTCTTTTGCACTGAACTCCATATTGCAGCCTCAAAACCAAAGCTCACATCAGAAACGTCATTACAAACCATGATAAATAAGAAAAATGAGAAAAAAGCCAAAGAAATGCAGGAGTTCTTAGTGATATTGGGCTTGATTTATTCCCATGTAAACGGCTGTTTCCAGATTCATCCACACCTCCCAGCTGAGTGAATGTGTATTCTGACTGAATTAACCTGGAAATCGAAGTGAAACTCAGTTTCGAGGGAATTAGAATCTGTCCCCTCAGCAGAAGTGTTCCATGACATTTTCCAAAACACAAAAACTCACCTTGCTCGTGTTACCTGTTGATTTCTAAGGTTCAAACGCCTAATGTTTTGCTTTTAATTTCATAATGGCTACTCTGTCCAAACTCTTGTTTGTATTGCGTCAGAATACAAAATTTGGGAAGGAAGAAGGCAAAACCAACTCAGACACCGAAAACATTTAGAAAATTGCCTCTCATGAAACCAAACACCGCTGAGGCACCCAAAAACTTAAAACAAGACAGAATTGGAACAAGCCAACAGCTGTGCCCTGATTGAAAAAGAACCTTCCTCTTGTGCCCTGAACTCAATATGCCAGCCTCAAAACCAAAGCTGACATCAGAAAATTCATTACAAACCAGGATAAATAAGAGAAATGTGAAAAAGCCAAAGAAATGCAAGAATCCATAATGATATTGGGCTTGATTTAGTCACAAGGAAACCGGCTGTTCCCAGATTCATCCACCACTGCAGCTGACTGCCTGTGGACTTCTGACTGAATTAACCTGAAAATCGCAGTGAAACTCAGTTTGGAGACTATTAATATCTGTCACCTCAGCCAAAGTGTTCCATTTTATTTTCCAAAACACAAAACCTCACCTTGGTCGTGTTACCTGTAGCTTCAAATGCCTACTTGTTGTGTTTTTTATTTCATAATGGCTACTCTGCCAAAACTCTTGTTTCTATGGCGTCAGAAAACAACATTTGGGAAGGAAGAAGGCAAAACCAACTCAGACCCAAAAACATTTAGGAAATTGCCGCTCAAGAAACCACAAATCGGCTGAGAGACCCAAAAAAGTGACAGCAAAGCAGAATTGAAGCAAGCCAACAGCTGTGCCCTCATTGAAAAATACAATTCCTCTGGTGCCTTGAAGTCAACATGCCAGCCTCAAAACCAAAGCTCACATCAGAAAATTCATTACAAACCAGGATAAATAAGAGAAATGAGAAAAAAGCTAAAGAAATGCAAGAATCCATAATGATATTGGGCTTGATTTAGTCACAAGGAAACCAGCTGTTCCTGGATTCATCCCCCCCTCCAGCTAACTGCCTGTGGACTTCTGACTGAATTATCCTGAAAATCACAGTGAAACTCAGTTTGGAGACTATTAATATCTGTCACCTCAGCCAAAGTGTTCCATTTGATTTTACAAAACACAAAAACTCACCTTGGTCGTGTTACCTGTAGCTTCAAATGCCTATTTGTTGTGTTTTTTATTTCATGATGGCTACTCTGTCCAAACTATTGTTTGCATTGTGTCAGAATACAAAATTTGGGAATAAGAAGGTAAAACCAACTCAGAACCAGTAAACATTTAGGAAATTGCCACTGAGGAAACCACAAATCGGCTGAGGCACCCAAACCAATGACAGCAAGGCAGAATTGGAGCAAGCCAACAGCTGTGCCCTCATTGAAAAAGAACCATCCTCTTGTGCCCTGAACTTCATATTGAAGCCTCAAAACCAAAGCTCACATCAGAAAAGTCATTACAAACCATGATAAATGATAAATCCATAAAGATATTGGGGTTGATTTAGTCACAAGGAAACCAGCTGTTCGCGGATGCATCCACCCCTCCCGCTGACTGCCTGTGGAATTCTGAGTGAATTAAACTGAAAATCGCAGTGAAACTCAGTTAATATCTGTCACCTCAGCCAAAGTGTTCCATTTGATTTTCCAAAACACAAAAACTCACCTTGGTCGTGTTACCTGTAGATTTATATGCTTCGAACAACTTTTGTTGTGTTTTTTTTATTTCATAATGGCTACTCTGTCCAAACTCTTGTTTGCATTTTGTCAGAATGCAAAATTTGGGACAAAACAATGACAGCAAGCCAGAATTGGAGCAGGCCAACAGCTGTGACCTGTTTGAAAAAGACCATTCCTCTGTTGCCCTGAACTCCTTATTGCAGCCTCAAAACCAAAGCTCACATAAGAAAATTCATTACAAACCATGATAAATAAGAAAAAGGAGAAAAATGCCAAAGAAATGCAAGAATCCATAATGATATTGGGCTTGATTTAGTCGCAAGGAAACCGGCTGTTCCCGGATTCATCCACCCCTCCAGCTGACTGCCTGTGGAATTCTGACTGAATTAACCTGAAAATCACAGTGAAACTCAGCTTGGAGGCAATTAATATCTGTCACCTCAGCCAAAGTGTTCCACGTTATTTTCCAAAACACAAAACCTCACCTTGGTCATGTTACCTGTAGATTTGTAAGCTTCAAAGCTCTTTTTGCTATGGTTTTTATTTCATAATGGCTACTCTGCCCAAACTCTTGTTTGTATTGAGTCAGTTACAAAATTAGGGAAGGAAGAAGGCAAAACCAACTCTGACTCAGAAAACATTTAGGAAATTGCCGCTCAAGAAACCACAAATTGGCTAAGGCACCCAAAACAATGATACTAAGAAAGAATTGGAGCAAGCCAACAGCTGTGCCCTGATTGAAAAAGAACCTTCCTCTTGTGCCCTGAACTCAATATGCCAGCCTCAAAACCAAAGCTCACATCAGAAAATTCATTACAAACCATGATAAATAAGAAAAATGAGAAATGAGCAAAGAAATGCGCCAGTTCTTAGTGATATTGGGTAGGATTTAGTCACAAAGAAACCGGCTATTCCCGGATTCATCCACCAATCCAGCTGACTGACTGTGGAATTCTGACTGAATTAACCTAAAAATTGCAGTGAAACTCAGTTTGGAGGCAATTACTATCTGTCACCTCAGCCAAAGTGTTCCATTTGATTTTCCAAAACAGAAAAACTCACATTGGTCGTGTTACCTGTAGATTTCTAAGCTTCAAATGCCTATTTGTTTTGTTTTTTTCTTTCATAATGGCTACTCTGTCCAAACTCTTGTGTGTATTGCCTCAGAATACAAAATTTGGGAAGTAAGAAGGCAAAACCAACTCAGACCCACAAAACATTTACGAAATTGCCGCTCAAGAAAACACATCTGCTGAGGTACCCAAAACCTTGAAAGCAAGACAGAATTAGAGCAAGTCAACAGCTGTGCCTTTTTTGAAAAAGACCATTCCTCCCATGCCCTGAACTCCATATTCCAGCCTCGAAACCAAAGCTCACATCAGAAAATTCATTACAAACCATGATAAAGAAGAAAAATGAGAAAAAAGCCAAAGAAATGCAGGAGTTCTTAGTGATATTGGGCTTGATTAATTCCCATGATAACAGCTATTTCCAGATTCATCCACACCTCCCAGCTGATTGTCTGTGGTTTCTGACAGAATTAACATGAAAATCACAGTGAACCTCAGTTTGGAGGCAATTAATATCTGTCACCTCAGCCAAAGTGTTCCATTTGATTTTCCAAAACACAAAAACTCAGCTTGTTCATGTTACCTGTAGATTTGTAAGCTCGAACGCTTTTTATTGTGTTTTTTATTTCATAATGGCTACTCTGCCCAAACACTTGTTTGTGTTGCGTCAGAATACAAAATGTGGGAAGGAAGAAGGCAAAACCAACTCAGACCCAGAAAACATTTAGGAAATTGCCACTCAAGAAACCAAACATCAGCTGAGGCACCCAAAGCAATGACAGCAAGCCAAAATTGTAGCAAGCCAACAGCTGTGCCCTGATTGAAAAAGAACCTTCCACTTGTGCCCTGAACTCCATATTGCAGCCTCAAAACCAAAGCTCACATCAGAAAATTCATAACAAACCATGATAAATAAGGGAAATGTGAAAAAGCCAAAGAAATGCAAGAGTTCTTTGTGATATTTGGCTTGATTTATACAAAAGGAAACTGAGTGTTTCCAGATTCGTCCCCCCCTTCCACAGACTGACTTTGGAATTCTGATTGAATTCACCTCAAAATCGCACTCACACTCAATTTGGAGGGAATGAGAATCTGTCCCCTCAGCAGAAGGGTTCCATGTCATTTTCCAAAACACAGAAACTCATACTGGTCGAGTTGCCTGTAGATATCTAATCCTGAAAGGGCAATTTGCTATGTTTTTTTTTTTTTTTCTTTCATAATGGCTACTCTGTCAAAATCTTGCTTGTATTGCATCAGAATACAAAATTTGGGAATAAGAAGGCAAATCCTACTCAGACCCAGAAAACATTTAGGGAATTGCCACTCAAGAAACCACAAATATTCTGAGGCATCCAAAACAATGACAGCAAGCTGGAATTGGAGCAAGCCAACAGCTGTGCCCTGATTGAAAAAGAACCTTCCTCTTGTGCCCTGAACTCAATATGCCAGCCTCAAAACCAAAGCTCACATCAGAAAATTCATTACAAACCATGATAAATCAGAAAAATGAGACAAAAGCCAAAGAAATGCACGAGTTCTTCGTGATATTTGGCTGGATTTAGACACAAGGAAACTGGCTGTTTAAAGATTCATCACCCCTTCCACTGACTGACTTTGGAATTCTGATTGAATTCACCTCAAAATCGCACTCACACTCAATTTGGAGGGAATTAGAATCTGTCCCCTCAGCAGAAGGGTTCCATGTCATTTTCCAAAACACAGAAACTCATCTTGGTCGAGTTGCCTGTAGATTTCTAATCCTGAAAGGGCAATTTGCTGTGTTTTTTTTTTCTTTCATAATGGCTACTCTGTCAAAATCTTGCTTGTATTGCATCAGAATACAAAATTTGGGAATAAGAAGGCAAAACCAACTCAGACCCAGAAAACATTTAGGAAATTGCCGCTCAAGAAACCACAAATCGGCTGAGGCACCCAAAACAATGACATCCAGCCAGAATTGCAGCAAGACAACAGCTGTGCCCTGATTGAAAAAGAACCTCCCTCTTGTGCACAAAAATTCAATATGCCAGCCTCAAAACCAAAGCTCACATCAGAAAATTCATTACAAACCATGATAAATAAGAAAAATGAGAAAAAAGCCAAAGAAATGCAGGATTTTTTAGGGATATTGGGCTTGAATTATGGCCATGTAAACGGCTGTTTCCAGATTCATCCACACCTCCCAACTGAGTGTCTTTGGTTTCTGAATGAATTAACAAAAAAATCGCAGTGAAACTCGGTTTTGGAGGCAATTAATATCTGTCACCTCAGCCATAGTGTTCAATTTTATTTTCGAAAACACAAAAACTTACTTGCTCGTGTTACCTGTACATATATAAGCTTCAAACACATATTTGTTGTGTTTTTTATTTCATAATGGCTACTCTGTCCTAACTCTTGTTTGTATTACGTCAGAATACAAAATTTTGGAAGGAAGAAGGCAAAACCAACTCAGACCCAGAAAACATGTAGGAAATTGCCGCTAAAGAAACCAAAATCAGCTGAGGCACGCAAAACAATGACAGCAAGCCAGAATTGCAACAAGCCAACAGCTGTGTCCTGTTTGAAAAAGACCATTGATCCGGTCATGTTGCCTATAGATTTCTAATCCTGAAAGGGCAATTTGCTGTGTTTTTTTTTTTTTTCTTTCATAATGGCTACTCTGTCCAAAATCTTGCGTATGTTGCGTCAGAATACAAAATTTGGGAATAAGAAGGCAAATCCGACTCAGACCCAGAAAACATTTAGGAAACTACAACACAAGAATCCACAAATCAGCTGAGGAACCCAAAACAATGACAGCAAGCAGAATTGGAGCACGCCAACAGCTGTGCCCTGATTGAAAAAGAACCTTCCTCTTGTGCCCTGAACTCCATATTGCTGCCTCAAAACCAAAGGTCACATCAGAAAATTCATTACAAACCATGATAAATAAGAAAAATCAGAAAAAAAGCCAAAGAAATGCAAGAATCCATAATGATATTGGGCTTGATTTAGTCGCATGGAAGCCAGCAGTTCCCAGATTCATCCACGCCTAAAGCTGACTGCCTGTGGAATTCTCACAGAATTAACCCGAAAATCGCAGTGAAACTCGGTTTGGAGGCAATTAATATCTGTCACCTCAGCCAAAGTTTTCCATTTCATTTTCCAAAACAAAAAAACTCACTTTGGTCGTGTTACCTGCAGATTTAAAATCTTGAAACGCTATTTGTTGTGCTGTTTATTTCATAATGACTACTCTGTACAAACTCTTCTTTGCATTGCATCAGAATACTAAATTTGGGAAGGAAGAAGGCAAAACCAACTCAGACCCAGAAAACATTTAGGAAATTGCCACTCAAGAAACCACAAATTAGCTGCGACACCCAAAACCTTGAAAGCAAGACAGAATTGGAGCAAGACAACAGCTGTGCCCTGATTGAACAAGACCATTAATCCAGTGCCCAGAACTCCATATTGCAGCCTCAAAACCAAAGCTCCCATCAGAAAATTCATTACAAACCATGAAAAATAAGGGAAATCTGAGAAAGCCAAAGAAATTCAAGAGTCCTTTGTGATATTTGGCTGGATTTAGACAGAAGGAAATTGTCTGTTCCCGGATTCATCCCCCCCTTCCACAGACAGACTTTGGAATTCTGACTGAATTCACCTCAAAATCGCACTCTCACTCAATTTGGAGGGAATTAGAATCTGTCCCCTCAGCAGAAGGGTTCCATGTCATTTTCCAAAACACAGAAACATATCTTGGTCGTGTTGCCTGTAGATTTCTAATCCTGAAAGGGCAATTTGCTGTGTTTTTTTTTTTTTTTCCTTCATAATGGCTACTCTGTCCAAAATCTTGCTTGTATTACGTCACAATACAAAATTTGGGAATAAGAAGGCAAATCCGACTCAGACACAGAAAACATTTAGGAAACTGCAGCACAAGAATCCACAAATCAGCTGAGGAACCCACAACAAGGACTGCAAGCAGAATTGCAGCAAGACAACAGCAGTGCCCTGATTGAAAAAGAACCTTCCTCTTGTGCCCTGAACTCAATATGCCAGCCTCAAAACCAAAGCTCATATCAGAAAATTCATTACAAATCATGATAAATAAGAAAAATGAGAAAAAAGCCAAAGAAATGCAAGAATCCATAATGATATTGGGCTGGATTTAGTCGCAAGAATACGGGCTGTTCCCGGATTCATCCACCCCTCCAGCTGACTGCCTGTGGAATTCTGACTGAATTTACCTGAAAATCGCAGTGAAACTCAGTTTGGAGGCAATTAATATCTGTCACCTCAGCCAAAGTGTTCCATTTGATTTTCCAAAACACAAAAACTCACCTTGGTTGTGTTACCTGTAGATTTCCAAGCTTCAAACGCCTATTTGTTGTGTTTTTTCTTTCATAATGGCTACTCTGTCCAAACTCTTGTTTGTATTGCATCAGAATACAAAATTTGGGAATAAGAAGGCAAAACCAACTCAGAACCAGAAAACATTTAGGGAATTGCCACTCAAGAAACCACAAATATTCTGAGGCATCCAAAACAATGACAGCAAGCTGGAATTGGAGCAAGCCAACAGCTGTGCCCTGATTGAAAAAGAACCTTCCTCTTGTGCCCTGAACTCAATATGCCAGCCTCAAAACCAAAGCTCACATCAGAAAATTCATAACAAACCATGATAAACAAGAAAAATGAGAAAAAAGCCAAAGAAATGCAGGAGTTCTTAGTGATGTTGGGCTTGATTTATTCCCTTGTTAATGGCTGTTTCCAGATTAATCCACACCTCCCAGCTGAGTGTCTGTGGTTTCTGTCTGAATTAACACGAAAATCGCAGTGAAACTCAGTTTGGAGGCAATTAATATCTGTCACCTCAGCCAAAGTGTTCCACTTCATTTTCCAAAACACAAAAACTCACCTTGGTCGAGTTACCTGTAGACTTCTAAGCTTCAAACACCTATTTGTTGTGTTGTTTATTTCATAATGACTACTCTGCCCAAACTCTTGTTTTTATTGCGTCAGAATACAAAATTTGGAAAGGAAGAAGTCAAAACCAATTCAGACCCAGAAAACATTTAGGAATTGCCGCTCAAGAAACCAAAAGTCAGCTGAGGTACCCAAAACAATGACAGCAAGGCAAAATGGGAGCAAGGCAACAACTGTGCCCTGGTTGAAAAAGACCATTTCTCCGGTGCCCTGAACTCCATATTGCAGCCTCAAAACCAAAGCTCACATCAGAAAATTCATTACAAACCTTGATAAATAAGGGAAATGTGAAAAAGCCAAAGAAATGCAAGAGTTCTTTGTGATATTTGGCTGGATTTACACAGAAGGAAACTGGCTGTTTAAAGATTCATCCCCCCCTTCCACAGACAGACTTTGGAATTCTGATTGAATTCACCTCAAAATCGCACTCACACTCAATTTGGAGGGAATGAGAATCTGTCCCCTCAGCAGAAGGGTTCCATGTCATTTTCCAAAACACAGAAACTCATATTGGTCGAGTTGCCTGTAGATATCTAATCCTGAAAGGGCAATTTGCTGTGTTTTTTTTTTTTTTCTTTCATAATGGCTACTCTGTCAAAATCTTGCTTGTATTGCATCAGAATACAAAATTTGGGAATAAGAAGGCAAAACCGACTCAGACCCAGAAAACATTTAAGAAATTGCTGCTAAAGAAACCACAAATCGGCTGAGGCACCCAAAACAATGACAGCAAGCCAGAATTGGAGCAAGCCAACAGCTGTGCCCTGATTGAAAAAGAACCTTCCTCTTGTGCCCTGAACTCAATATGCCAGCCTCAAAACCAAAGCTGACATCAGAAAATTCATTACAAACCATGATAAATAAGAAAAATGAGAAAAAAGCCAAAGAAATGCAGGAGTTCTTAGTAATATTGGGCTTGTTTTATTGCCATGTAAATGGCTGTTTCCAGATTCATCAACCCCCCAGCTGACTGCCTGTGGAATTCTGACTGAATTAACCTGAAAATCACTGTGAAACTCAGTTTGGAGGCAATTAATATCTGTCACCTCAGCCAAAGTGTTCCATTTTATTTTCTAAAACACAAAAACTCACCTTGGTAGGATTACCTGTAGATGTCTAAGTTTCAACCTCCTATTTGGTGTGTGTTTTTTTTCATAATGGCTACTCTGTCCAAACTATTGTTTGTGTTGTGTCAGAATACATAATTTGGGAAGGAAGACGGCAAAACCAACTCAGACCCAGAAAACATTTAGGAAATTGCCGCTCAAGAAACCAAAAGTCAGCTGAGGCACCAAAAACATGGACAGTAAGCCAGAATTGGAGCACTCCAACAGCTGTGCTCTGATTGAAAAAGAACCTTCCTCTTGTGCCCTGAACTCAACATGCCAGCCTCAAAACCAAAGCTCACATCAGAAAATTCATTGCAAACGATGATAAACAAGAAAAATGAGAAAAAAGCCAAAGATATGCAGGAATTCTTAGTAATATTGGGCTTGATTTATTCCCTTATTGATGGCTGTTTCCAGATTCATCCACATGTCCCAGCTGAGTGTCTGTGGTTTCTGACTGAATTAAAATGAAATTCACAGTAAAACTTGCTTTGGATGCAATTAATATGTGTCACCTCAGCCAAAGTGTTCCATTTGATTTTCCAAAACACAAAAACTCACCTTCGTCGTGTTACCTGTGGATTTTGAAGCTTCAAAAGCCTATTTGTTGTGTTTTTTATTTCATAATGGCTACTCTGTCCAAACTCTTGTTTGTATTGCGTCAGAATACAAAATTTGGGAAGGAAGAAGGCAAAACCAACTCAGACCCAGAAAACATTTAGGAAATTGCTGCTCAAGAAACCACAAATCAGCTGAGGCACCCAAAACAATGACTGAAGCCAGAATTGTACCACACAAACAGTTGTGCCCTGATTGAAAAAGAACCATCCTCTTGTGCCCTGAACTCAATATGCCAGCCTGTGGATTTCTAAGCTTCAAACGCCTATTTGTTGTGTTTTTTAGTTCATAATGGCTACTCTGTCCAAACTCTTGTTTGTATTGCTTCAGAATACAAAATATGGGAAGGAAGGAGGAAAAACAAACTCAGACCCAGAAAACATTTAGGAATTTGTCGCTCAAGAAACCAAAAGTCAGCTGAGACACCCAAAACAATGAAAGCAAGCCAGAATTGGAGCAAGCCAACAGCTGCGCCCTGATTGAAAAATAACCATCCTCTTGTGCCCTGAACTCAATATGCCGGCCTCAAAACCAAAGTTCACATCAGAAAATTCATTACAAACCATGATAAAAAAGGGAAATGTGAAAAAGCCAAAGAAATGCAAGAGTACTTTACTGATATTTGGCTGGATTTAGACACAAGGAAACTGGCTGTTTCCAGATTCATCGCCCCTTTCACTGCCTGACTTTGGAATTCTGATGGATTTCACCTCAAAATTGCACTCACACTCATTTTCGAGGGAATTAGTATCTGTCCCCTCAGCAGAAAGGTTCCACGTCATTTTCCAAAACACAGAAACTCATCTTGGTCGTCTTGCCTGTAGATTTCTAATCCTGAAAGGGTAATTTGATGTGTTTTTTTTTTTTTTTCATAATGGCTACTCTGCAAAAACTCTTGTTTGTATTGTGTCAGAATACAAAATTTGGGAAAGAAGAATGCAAAACTGACTCCGACACAGAAAACACTTTGAATGTTGCCGCTCAAGAACCACAGATCAGCTGAGGCATCCTAAACAATGACAGTAAGCCAGAATTGGAGAATACCAACAGCTGTTCCCTGATTGAAAAGTACCATCCTCTTGTTCCCTGAACTCAATATGCCAGCCTCAAAACCAAAGCTCACATCAGAAAATTCACTACAAACCATGATAAATAAGAAAAATGAGAAAAAAACCAAAGAAATGGAAGAATTTATAATGATATTTGGTTGGATTCCGTCGCAAGGAAACTGCTGTTCCCGGATTCATCCACCCCTCCAGCTGACTGCCTGTGGAATTCTGACTAAATTAACCTGAGAATCCAAGTGAAACTCAGTTGGAGGCAATTAACATCTGTCACCTCAGCGAAAGTGTTCCAATTTATTTTCAAAAACACAAAACCTCACCTTGGTCGTGTTACCTGTAGATTTCTGAGCTTCAAACACATATTTGTTGTGTTTTTCATTTCTTAATGGCTACACTGTCCAAACTCGTGTTTGTATTGCATCAGAATACGAAATTTGGGAAGGAAAAAGGCAAACCCAACTCAGAACCAGAAAACACTTAGGAAATTGCAGCTCAACACACCAAAATTGAGCTTAGGCACCCAAAACAATGACAGCAAGCCAGAATTGGAGCAAGCCAACAACTGTGTCCTGATTGAAAAAGAACCTTCCTCTTGTGCCCTGAACTCCATATGCCAGCCTCAAAACCAAAGATGACATCAGAAAATTCATTACAAACCATGATAAACAAGAAAAATGAGAAAAAAAAATGCAAGAATCCGTAATGATATTGGGCTTGATTCAGTCGCAAGGAAACTGGCTCTTCCCAGATTCATTCCACTCTCCAGCTGACTGCCTGTGGAATTCTGACTGAATTAACACGAAAATCGCAGTGAAACTCAGTTTGGAGGCAATTAATAACTGTCACCTCAGCCAAAGTGTTCCATTTTATTTTCCAAAACACAAAAACTCACCTTGGTCGTGTTTCCTGTAGCATCAAAGGCCAATTTGTTGTGTTTTTTATTTCAGAATGGCTACTCTGTATAAACTCTTGTTTGTATGGCATCAGAATACAAAATTTGGGAAGTAAGAAGGCAAAACCAACTCAGACCCCGAAAACATTTAAGAAATTGCCACAGAAGAAACCAGAAATTGGCTGAGGCACCCAAAACAATGACAGCAAGCCAGAATTGGAGAACGCCAACAGCTGTGCCCTGATTGAAAAAGAACCTTCCTCTTAAGCCCTGAACTCAATATGCCAGCCTTCAAAACCAAAGATGACATCAGAAAATTCATGACAAACCATGATAAATAAGAAAAAGGAGAAAAAAAGCTAAAGAAATGCAAGAATCCATAATGATATTGGGCTTGATTTAGTCCCAAGGAAACCAGCTGTTCCCGGATTAATCCACCACTCCAGCTGTCTGCCTGTGGAATTTTGACGGAATTAACCTGAAAATCACAGTGAAACTCAGTTTGGAGGCAGTTAATATCTGTCATCTCAGCCAAAGTGTTCCATTTTATTTTCCAAAACACAAAAACTCACCTTGGTCGTGTAACCTGTAGATTTTTAAGCTTCAGATGCCCATTTGTTGTGTTTTGTATTTCATAATCGGTACTCTGCCCAAAGTCATGTTTGTATGGCATCGGAATAAAAAATTTGGGAAGGAGGAAGCTAAACCAAATCAGACCCAGGAAACATTTAGGAAATTGCCGCTCAACAAAGCAAAATTGAGCTGAGGCACCCAAAACAATGACAGCAAGCCAGAATTGAAGCAAGACAACAGCTGTGCCCTGTTTGAAAAAGACCATTCCTCCAGTACCCTGAACTCCATATTGCAGCCTCACAACCAAAGCTCATCTCAGAAAATTCATTACAAACCATGATAAATAATGGAAATGTGAAAAAGCCAAAGAAATGCAAGCCTATGGAATCCAAACTGAATTAACTGAATTAACCTGAAAATCGCAGTGAAACTAGTTTGGAGACCATTAATATCTGTCACCTCAGCCAAAGTGTTCCATTGTATTTTCCAAAACACAAAAACTCACCTTGGTCATGTTACCTGCAGATTTGTAAGCTTCAAACACCTATTTGTTGTGTTTTTTATTTTATAATGGCTACTCTGTCCAAAATCTTGCTTGTATTGCATCAGAATACAAAATTTGGGAAGGAAGAAGGCAAAGCCAACTCAGACCCAGAGAACATTTGGAAAATTGCCACACAAGAAACCACAAATCGGCTGAGGCACCCAAAACAATGACAGCAAGCCAGAAGTGGAGCAAGCCAACAGCTGTGCCCTGATTGAAAAAGAACCATCCTCTTGTGCCCTGAACTCCATATTACAGCCTCAAAAACAAAGCTCACATCAGAAAATTCATTACAAACCGTGATAAATAAAAAAAAGTGAAAAAATCCAAAGAAATGCAAGAATCCATAATGATATTGGGCTTGATTTAGTTGGAAGGAAACTTACTATTCCCGTATTCATCCACCCCTGCAGCTGACTGCCTGTGGAATTCAGACTGAATTAACCTGACAATCGCAGGAAGCTCAAGAAAAAAATTTCAGCTGAGTCACCCAAAACAATGACAGCAAGCCAGAATTGGAGCAAGCCAACAGCTCTGCCCTGTTTGAAAAAGACCATTCCTCCGGTGCCCTGAACTCCATATTGCACCCTCAAAACCAAAGCTCACATCAGAAAATTCATTACAAACCATGATAAATAAGGGAAATGTGAAAAAGCCAAAGAAATGCAAGAGTCCTTTGTGATATTTGGCAGGATTTAGACACAAAGAAACTGGCTTTTTCCAGATTCATCTCCCCCTTCCACAAACTGACTTTGGAATTCTGATTGAATTCACCTCAAAATCACACTCACACTCAATTTAGAGGGAATTAGAATCTGTCACCTCAGTAGAAGCGTTCCATGTCATTTTCCAAAACACAGAATCTCATCTTGGTTGTGCTGCCTATGGATTTCTAATCCTGAAAAGGCAATTTGCTTCAAACACCTATTTGTTGTGTTTTTTATTTTATAATGGCTACTCTGTCCAAAATCTTGCTTGTATTGCATCAGAATATAAAATTTGGGAAGCAAGAAGGCAAAACCGACTCAGACCCAGAAAACATTTCGCAAATTGCCACATAAGAAACCACAAATCAGCTGAGGCACCCAAAACAATGACAAGAAGCCAGAATTTGAGGAAGCCAAAAGCTGTGCCCTGATTGAAAAAGAACCTTCCTCTTGTGCCCTGAACTCAATATGCCAGCCTCAAAACCGAAGATCACATCAGAAAATTCATTACAAACCATGATAAATAAGAAAAAGGAGAAAAAATCCTTAGAAATGGAAAATCCATAATGATATTGGGCTTGATTTAGTCACTAGGAAACCGGCTGTTCCCGGATTCATCCACCCCTGCAACTGACTGCCTGTGGAATTCTGACTGAATTAACCTGAAAATAACAGTGAAACTCAGTTTGGAGGCAATTAATATCTGTCACCTCAGCCAAAGTGTTCCATTTGATTTTCCAAAACACAAAACCTCACCTTGGTCGTGTTACCTGTAGATTTCTAAGCTTCAAATGCCTATTTGTTGTGTTTTTTATTTCATAATGGGTACTCGGCCCAAACTCTTGTTTGTATGCCTTCAGAATACAAAATTTGGGAAGGAAGAAGGAAAAACCAACTCAGACCCAGAAATCATTTAGGAAAATGCCGATCAAGAAACCACAAATCGGCTGAGGTACCCAAAACAATGACAGCAAGCCAGAATTGGAGCAGGCCAACAGCTGTGCCCTGTTTGAAAAAGAACCATCCTCTTCTGCCCTGAACTCCATATTCCAGCCTCAAAACCAAAGCTCATATCAGAAAATTCATTACAAATCATGATAAATAAGAAAAATGAGAAAAAAGCCAAAGAAATGCAAGAATCCATAATGATATTGGGCTTGATTTAGTCGCAAGGAAACCGGTTGTCCCGGATTCTTCCATCCCTCCAGCTGAATGCCTGTGGAATTCTGACTGAATTAACCTGGAAATCGCAGAGAAACTCAGTTTGGAGGCAGTTAATATCTGACACCTCAGCCAAAGTGTTCCATTTGATTTTCCAAAACACAAAAACTCACCTTGGTTGTGTTACCTGTAGATTTCTAAGCTTCAAATGCCTATTTGTTGTGTTTTTTTATTTCATAATGGCTACTTTAACCAAACTCCTGTTTGTATTGCGTCAGAATACAAAATTTGGGAAGGAAGAAGGCAAAACCAACTCAGACCCAGAAATCATTAAGGAAATTGCTGCTCAAGAAACCAAAAGTCAGCTGAGGCACCCAAACCAATGACAGTAAGCCAGATTGCAGCAAGAAAAGAGGTGTGCCCTGATTACAAACAACCATCCTCTTCTGCCCAGAACTCCATATTGCAGCCTCAAAATAAAGCTCACATCAGAAAATTCATTACAAACCCGGATAAATAAGAAAAATGAGAAAAAAGCCAAAGAAATGCAAGAATCCATAATGATATTTTGCTTGATTTAGTCACAAGGAAATTGGCTCTTCCCAGATTCATACCCCCCTCCAGCTGACTGCCTGTGGAATTCTGACTGAATTAACCTGAAAATCGCAGTGAAACTCATTTTGGAGGCAATTAATGTCTGTCACCTCAGCCAAAGTGTTCCATTTGATTTTGCAAAACACAAAAACTCACCTTGGTCGTGTTACCTGTAGATTTCCAAGCTTCAAACGCGTATTTGTTGTGTTTTTTTTATTTCATAATGGCTACTCTGTCAAAACTCTTGTTTGTATTGCCTCAGAATACAACATTTGGGAAGGAAGAAGGCAAAACCAACTCAGACCCAGAAAACATTTAGGAAATTGCCACTCAACAAACCAAATTTGAGCTGAGGCACCCAAAATAATGACAGCAAGGCAGAATTAGAGCAAGTCAACAGCTGTGCATTGACTGAGAAAGAACCTTCGTCTAGTGCCCTGAACTCCATATTGCAGCCTCAAAACCAAAGGTCACATCAGAAAATTCATTACAAATCATCATAAATAAGAAAAAAGAGAAAAAAGCCAAAGCAATGCAAGAATCCATAATGATATTTGGCTTGATTCAGTCGAAAGGAAATCGGCTCTTTCCAGATTCATCCACCCCTCCATCTGACTACCTGTGGAATTTGAGAGAATTAACCTAAAAATCGCAGTGAAACTCAGTTTGGAGGCCATTAATATCTGTCTCCACAACCAAAGTGTTCCATTTTATTTTCCAAAACACAAAACCTCACCTTCGTCGTGTTACCTGTAGATTTCTGAGCTTCAAACGACTATCTGTTGTGTTTTTTATTTCATAATGGCTACTTTAACCAAACTCTTGTTTGTATTGCGTCAGAATACAACAGTTGGGAAGGAAGAAGGCAAAACCAACTCAGACCCAGAAAACATTTAGGAAATTGCCCCTGAAGAAAGCAAAAGTCAGCTGAGGTACCCAAATCAATGAAATTAAACCAGATTGGATCAAGCAAAGAGGTGTTTCCTGATTGAAAAAGAACCATCCTCTTCTGCCCTGAAGTCCATATTGCAGCCTCAAAACCAAAGCTCACATCAGAAAATTCATTACAAACCTTGATAAATAAGAAAACGGAGAAAGAAGCCAAAGAAATGCAAGAATCCATAATGACATTGGGCTTGATTCAGTCGCAAGGAAACCGGCTGTTCCCGGATCATTCACCCCTCCAGCTGACTCCCTGTGCAATTCTGACTGAATTAACCTGAAAATTGCAGTGAAACTCAGTTTGGAGGCAATTACTATCTGTCACCTCAGCCAAATTGTTTCATTTGATTTTCCAAAACACAAAACCTCACCTTGGTCATGTTACCTGTAGATTTCTAAGCTTTAAATGCCTATTTGTTGCGTTTTTTCTTTCATAATGGCTACTCTGCACAAACTCTTGTTTGTAAGGCATCAGAATAGAAAATTTGGGAAGGAAGAAGGTAAAACGAACTCAGACCCAGAAAACATTTAGGAAATTGCCACTCAAGAAACCACAAATCAGCTGAGGCAGCCAAAACAATGACAGCATGCCAGAATTGGAGCAGGGCAACAGCTGTGCCCTGTTTGAAAAAGACCATTCTTTTAGTGCCATGAACTCCATATTGCAGCCTCAAAACCAAATTCACATCAGAAATTTCATTACAAACCATGATAAATAATGGAAATGTGAAAAAGCCAAAGAAATGCAAGAGTCCTTTGTGATATTTGGTGGGATTAGACACAAGGAAACTGGCTGTTTCCGGATTCATCCCCCCATCCACAGACTGACTTTGGAATTCTGATTGAATTCACCTCAAAATCCCACTCACATTCAATTTGGATGAATTAGTATCTGTCCCCTCAGCAGAAGGGTTCCATGTCATTTTCCAAACCACAGAAACTCATCTTGGTCATGTTGCCTGTAGATTTCTAATCCTGAAAGGCCAATTTGCTGTGTTTTTTGTTTTCTTTCATAATGGCTACACTGTCCAGAATCTTGCTTGTATTGCATGAGAATACACAATTTGGGAAGGAAGAAGGCAAAACCAACTCAGACCCAGAAAATATTCAGCAAACTGACCCTCAAGAAACCAAAAGTCAGCTGAGGAACCCAACAATGACAGCAAGCCAGAATTGGAGCAAGCCAACAACTGTGCCCTGATTGAAAAAGACCATTCCCCTTGTGCCCTGAACGCAATATACCAGCCTTAAAACCAAAGCTCACATAAGAAAATTCATTACAAACCATGATAAATTAGAAAACGGAGAAAAAAGCCAAGGAAATGCAAGAATCCATAATGATATTGGGCTTGATTCAGTCGCAAGGAAACGGGCTGTTCCCGGATTCATCCACCCCTCCAGCTGACTGCCTTTGGAATTCTGACTGAATTAACCTGGAAATCGCAGTGAAACTCAGTTTGGAGGCAATTAATATCTGTCACCTCAGCCGAAGTGTTCCATTTGATTTTCCAAAACACAAAAACTAACCTTGGTCGTGTTACCTGTAGATTTCTAAGCTTCGAACGCCTATTTGTTTTGTTTTTTTTTTTTTTATTTCATAATGGCTACGCAGCCCAAACTCTTGTTTGTATGGCAGCAGAAAAGAATTTTGGGAAGGAAGACTGCAAAACCAACTCAGACCCAGAAAACATTCAGGAAATTGCTGCTCAAGAAACCAAAAGTCAGCTGAGGCACCCAAAACAATGACAGCAAGCCAGAATTGGAGCTGGCCAACAGCTGTGCCCTGATTTAAAAAGACCATTCCCCCGGTGCCCTGAAGTCCATATTGCAGCCTCAAAACCAAAGCTCACATCAGAAAATTCATAACAAACCATGATAAACAAGAAAAAGGAGAAAAAAGCCAAAGAAATGCAAGAATCCATAATGATATTGGGCTTGATGTAGTCGCAAGGAAACTGGCTGTTCCCGGATTCATCCACCCCTCCAGCTGACTGCCTGTGGTATTCTGACTGAATTAACCTGAAAATCGCAGTGAAACTCAGTTTGGAGGCAATTACTATCTGTCACCTCAGCCAAAGTGTTCCAGTTGATTTTCCAAAACACAAAACCTCACCTTGGTCATGTTACCTGTAGATTTCTAAGCTTCGATCACCTATTTGTTGTGTTTTTTATTTCATAATGGCTGCTCTGTCCAAACTCTTGTTTGTAATGCGACAGAATACAAAATTTGGGAAGGAAGAAGGCAAAACCAACTCAGACCCAGAAAACATTTAGGAAATTGCCACTCAACAAACCAAAATTGAGCTGAGGCATGCAAAACAAGACAGCAAGCCAGAATTGGAGCAAGCCAAGAGCTGTGCCCTGTTTAAAAAAAAAAAACCTTCCTCTTGTGCCCTGAACTCCATATTGCAGCCTCAAAACCAAATCTCACATCAGAAAATTCATTACAAAGCATGATAAATCCGAAAAATGAGAAAAAAGCCAAAGAAATGCAAGAGTCCTTTCTGATATTTGGCTGCATTTAGTCGCAAGGAAACCGGCTGTTCCAGGATTCATCCCCCCCTCCAGCTGACTGCCTGTGGAATTCTCACTGAATTAACCTGAAAATCGCAGTGAAACTCAGCTTGTAGGCAATTAATATCTGTCACCTCAGCCAAAGTGTTCCATTTAATTTTCCAAAACACAAGAACTCACCTTGGTCGTGTTACGAGTAGACTTATAAGTTTCAAACGACTATTTGTTGTGTTTTTTATTTCATAATGACTACTCTGCCCAAACTCTTGTTTGTATCGTGTCAGAATACAAAATTTGGGAAGGAAGAAGGCAAAACCAACTCAGTCCCAGAAAACATTTAGGACATTGCCGCTCAAGAAACCAAAAGTCAGCTGAGGCTCCCAAAACAATGACAGCAAGCCAGAATTGGAGCAAGCCAACATCTGTACCCTGTTTGAAACAGACCATTCCTCCGGTGCCCTGAACTCTACATTGCAACCTCAAAACCAAAGCTCACATCAGAAATTTCATTACAAACCATGATAAATAAGGGAAATGTGAAAAAGCCAAAGAAATGCAAGAGTCCTTTGTGATACTTGGTGGGATTTAGAAACAAGGAAACTGGCTGTTTCCGGATTCATCCCCCCATCCACAGACTGACTTTGGAATTCTGATTGAATTCATCTCAAAATTGCACTCACACTCAATTTGGAGGAAATTAGTATCTGTCCCCTCAGCAGGAGTCCAAGTCATTTTCCAAAACACAGAAACTCATCTTGATTGTGCTACCTGTACAGTTCTAAACATGAAAGGCCAATTTGCTTTGTTTTTTTTTTTCTTTCATAATGGCTACTCTGTCAAAATCTTGCTTGTATTGCATCAGAATACAAAATTTGGGAATAAGCAGGCAAAACTAACTCAGACCCAGAAAACATTTAGCATATTGCCACTCAAGAATCCACAAATCAGCTGAGGCACCCAAAATAATGACAGCAAGCCAGAATTGGTGCAAACCAACAGCTGTGCCCTGATTGAAAAACAACCTTCCTCTTGTGCCCTGAACTGAATATGCCAGCTTAAAACCAAAGCTCACATCAGAAAACTCATTACAAACCATGATATATAAGAAAAATGAGAAAAAGGCCAAAGAAACGCAAAATCCATAATGATATTGGGCTTGATTTATTCCTATGTAAACAGCTGTTTCCAGATTCATCCACAACTCCCAGCTGAGTGACTAGGGATTCTGACTGAATTAACCTCAAAATCGCAGTGAAATTCGGTTTGGAGACAATTAATATCTGTCACCTCAGCCAAAGTGTTCCATTTAATTTTCCAAAACAAAAAAACTCATTTTGGTCGTGTTACCTATAGATTTCTAAGCTTCAAACGCCTATTTCTTGTGTTGTTTATTTCATAATGGTTACTCTGAACAAACTCTTGCTTGTATTGCATCAGAATACAAAATTTGGGAAAGAAGAAGGCAAAACCAAATGAGACTCAGAAAACGTTTAGGAAATTGCCGCTCAAGAAACCAAAAGTCAGCTGAGGCACCCAAAACCATGACAGCAAGCCAGAATTGGAGCAAGCCAACAGCTGTGCCCTGATTGAAAAAGGCCATTCTTCCGGTACACTGAACTCCATATTCCAGCCTCAAAACCAAAGCTCACATCAGGAAATTCATTACAAACCATGATAAATAAGAAAACGGAGAAAAAAGCCAAGGAAATGCAAGAACCCATAATGATATTGGGCTTCATTTAGTCGCAAGGATACGGGCTGTTCCCGGATTCATCCACCCCTCCAGCTGACTGCCTGTGGAATTCTGACTGAATTCACCTGAAAATCGCAGTGAAACTCAGTTTGGAGGCAATATATATCTTTCACCTCAGCCAAAGTGTTCCATTGTATTTTCCAAAACACAAAAACTCACCTTGGTTGTGTTACCTGTACATTTCCAAGCTTCAAACGCCTATTTGTTGTGTTTTTTATTTCATAATGGCTACTCTGTTCAAACTCTTGTTTGTATCGCATCAGAATACAAAATTTGGGAATAAGAAGGCAAATCCTACTCAGACCCAGAAAACATTTAGGGAATTGCCACTCAAGAAACCACGAATCTTCTGAGGCACCCAAAACCATGACAGCAAGCTGGAATTGGAGCAAGCCAACAGCTGTGCCCTGATTGAAACAGAACCTTCCTCTTGTGCCCTGAACTACATATTGCAGCCTCAAAACCAAAGCTCACATCAGAAATTTCATTAAAAACCATGATAAATAAGAAAAATGAGAGAAAAGCCAAAGAAATGCACGAGTTCTTAGTGATATTTGGCTGCATTTAGACACAAGGAAACTGGCTGTTTCAAGATTCATACACACCTTCCACTGACTGACTTTGGAATTCTGATTGATTTCACCTCAAAATCGCCCTCACACTCAATTTGGAGGGAATTAGAATCTGTCCCCTCAGCAGAAGGGTTCCATGTCATATTCCAAAACACAGAAACTAATCTTGATCATGTTGCCAGTAGATTTCTAATCCTGAAAGGGCAATTTCTGTGTTTTTTTTTTCTTTCATAATGGCTACTCTGTCCAAATCTTGCTTGTATTGCTCAGAATACAAAATATGGGGATAAGAAGGCAAAACCGACTCAGACCCAAAAAACATGAAGGAAATTGCCGCTCAAGAAACCACAAATCAGCTGAGGCACCCAAAACAATGACAGCAAGCCAGAATTGGAGCAAGCCAACAGCTGTGCCCTGATTGAAAAAGAACCTTCCTCTTGTGCCCTGAACTCAATATGCCAGCCTCAAAACCAAAGCTCACATCAGAAAATTCATTACAAACCATCATAAATAAGAAAAATGAGAAAAAAGCCAAAGAAGTGCAGGAGTTCTTAGTGATGTTGGGCTTGATTTATTCCCTTGTTAATGGCTGTTTCCAGATTAATCAACACCTCCCAGCTGAGTGTCTGTGGTTTCTATCCGAATTAACACGAAAATCGTAGTGAAACTCGGTTTGGAGGCAATTAATATCTGTCACCTCAGCCAAAGTGTTCCATTTGATTTTCCAAAACAGAAAAACTCACCTTGGTTGAATTACCTGTAGATTTCTAAGCTTCAAACACCTATTTGTTGTGTTCTTTATTTCATAATGACTACTCTGCCCAAACTCTTGTTTTTATTGCGTCAGAATACAAAATATGGGAAGGAAGAAGCCAAAACCAATTCAGACCCAGAAAACATTTAGGAATTGCCACTCAAGAAACCAAAAGTCAGCTGAGGCACCCAAAACAATGACAGCAAGGCAAAATGGGAGCAAGGCAACAACTGTGCCCTGGTTGAAAAAGACCATTCCTCCAGTGCCCTGAACTCCATATTGCAGCCTCAAAACCAACGCTCACATCAGAAAATTCATTACAAACCATGATAAATAAGGGAAATGTGAAAAAGCCAAAGAAATGCAAGAGTACTTTGTGATATTTGGCTGGATTTAGACAGAAGGAAACTGGCTGCTTAAAGATTCATCCCCCCCTTCCACAGACTGACTTTGGAATTCTGATTGAATTCACCTGAAAATCGCACTCACACTCAATTTGGAGGGAATTAGAATCTGTCCCCTCAGCAGAAGGGTTCCATGTCATTTTCCAAAACACAGAAACTCATCTTGGTCGAGTTGCCTGTAGATTTCTAATCCTGAAAGGGCAATGCGCTGTGGTTTTTTTTTTTTTTCTTTCATAATGGCTACTCTGCCAAAATCTTGCTTGTATTCCATCAGAATACAAAATTGGGGAATAAGAAGGCAAAACCGACTCAGACCCAGAAAACATTTAGGAAATTGCCGCTCAAGAAACCACAAATCGACTGAGGCAAACAAAACAATGACAGCAAGCCAGAAATGGAGCAAGCCAACAGCTGTGCCCTGATTGAAAAAGAACCTTCCTCTTGTGCCCTGAGCTCAATATACCAGCCTCAAAACCAAAGCTCACATCAGAAAATTCATTACAAACCATGATAAATAAGGGAAATGTGAAAAAGCCAAAGAAATGCAGGAGTTCTTAGTAATATTGGGCTTGATTTATTGCCATGTAAATGGCTGTTTCCAGATTCATCCACACCTCCCAGCTGAGTGTCTGTGGTTTCTGACTGAATTAACCTGAAAATCGCAGTGAAACTCGGTTTGGAGGCAATTAATATCTGTCACCTCAGCCAAAGTGTTCCATTTTATTTTCCAAAACTCAAAAACTCACCTTAGTCTTCTTACCTGTAGATTTCAAAACTTCAAATGCCTATTTGTTTTGTTTTTTCTTTCATAATTGCTACTCTCTCCAAACTCTTGTTTGTATTGCGTCAGAATACAAAATTTGGCAAGGAAGAAGGCAAAACCAACTCAGACCCAGAAAACATTTAGGAAATTGCCACTCAAGAAACAAAAAGTCAGCTGAGGAACCCACAACAATGACAGCAAGCCAGAATTGGAGAAAGCCAACAGCTGTGCCCTGATTGAAAAAGAACCTTCCGCTTGTGCCCTGAAATCAATATGCCAGCCTCAAAACCAAAGCTCACATCAGAAAATTCATTACAAACCATGATAAATAAGAAAAATGAGAAAAAAGCCAAAGAAATGCAGGAGTTCTTAGGGATATTGGGCTTGAATTATGGCCATGTAAATGGCTGTTTCCAGATCCATCCACACCTCCCAACTGAGTGTCTTTGGTTTCTGAATGAATTAATAAAAAAGTCGCAGTGAAACTCGGTTTTGGAGGCAATTAATATCTGTAACCTCAGCCAGAGTGTTCAATTTTATTTTCGAAAACACAAAAACTTACCTTGCTCGTGTTACCTGTACATATATAAGCTTCAAACGCCTATTTGTTGTGTTTTTTATTTCATAATGGCTACTCTGTCCAAACTCTTGTTTGTATTACGTCAGAATACAAAATTGGGAAGGAAGAAGACAAAACCAACTCAGACCCAGAAAACATGTAGGAAATTGCCACTAAAGAAACCAAAAACAGCTGAGGCACGCAAAACAATGACAGCAAGCCAGAATTGCAACAAGCCAACAGCTGTGTCCTGTTTGAAAAAGACCATTGATCCATTGCCCTGAACTCAATATGCCATACTCAAAACCAAAGCTCACATCAGAAAATTCATTACAAACCATGATAAATCAGACAAATGAGACAAAAGCCAAAGAAATGCACGAGTTCTTAGTGATATTTGGCTGGATTTAGACACAAGGAAACTGGCTGTTTCAAGATTCATACCCACCTTCCACTGACTGACTTTGGAATTCTGATTGATTTCACCTCAAAATCGCACTCACACTCAATTTGGAGGGAATTAGAATCTGTCCCCTCAGCAGAAGGGTTCCATGTCATTTTCCAAAACACAGAAACTAATCTTGATCATGTTGCCAGTAGATTTCTAATCCTGAAAGGGCAATTTCTGTGTTTTTTTTTTTCTTTCATAATGGCTACTCTGTCCAAATCTTGCTTGTATTGCATCAGACTACAAAATATGGGAATAAGAAGGCAAAACCGACTCAGACCCAGAAAACATTAAGGAAATTGCCACTCAAGAAACCACAAATCAGCTGAGGCTCCCAAAACAATGACAGCAACCAGAATTGGAGAAAGCCAACAGCTGTGCCCTGATTGAAAAAGAACCTTCCTCTTGTGCCATGAACTCCATATTGCAGCCTCAAAACCAAAGCTCACATCAGAAAATTCATTACAAACCATGATGAATAAGGAAAATCAGAAAAAAGCCAAAGAAATGCAAGAATCCATAATGATATTGGGCTTGATTCAGTCACAAGGAAACCGGCTGTTCCCAGATGCATCCACCCCTCCAGCTGACTGCCTGTGGAATTCTGAGTGAATTAACCTGAAAATCGCAGTGAAACTCAGTTTGGAGGCAATTAATATCTGTCACCTCAGCCAAAGTGATCCATTTGATTTTCCAAAACACAAAAACTCACCTTGGTCCTGTTACCTGTAGATTTATATGCTTCGAACACCTTTTGTTGTGTTTTTTATTTCATAATGGCTACTCTGTCCAAACTCTTGTTTGCATTGTGTCAGAATGCAAAATTTGGGAAGGAAGAAGGCAAAACCAATTCAGACCCAGAAAACATTTAGGAAATTGCCACTCAGGAAAGCTGAAGTCAGCTGAGGCACCCAAAACAATGACAGCAAGCCAGAAGTGGAGCAAGCCAACAGCTGTACACTATTTGAAAAAGGCCACTCCTCCGGTGCCCTGAACTCCATATTGCAGCCTTAAAACCAAAGCTCACATCAGAAATTTCATTTCAAACCTTGATAAATAAGGGAAATGTGAAAGAGCCAAGGAAATGCAAGAGTCCTTTGTGATATTTGGCTGGATTTAGACAAAAGGAAATTGCCTGTTTCAACATTCATCCCCCCTTCCATAGACTGACTTTGGAATTCTGATTGAATTCACCTCAAAATCTCACTCATACTGTATTTGGAGGGAATTAGAATCTGTCCCCTCAGCAGAAGGGTTCCATGTCATTTTCCAAAACACAGAAACTCATATTGGTCGTGTTGCCTGTAGAATTCTAATCCTGAAAGGGCAATTTGCTGTGTTTTTTTTTTTCTTTCATAATGGCTACTCTGTCCAAACTCTGCTTGTATTGCATCAGAATACAAAATTTGGGAAGGTAGAAGGCAAAACCAACTCAGACCCATAAAACATTTAGGAAATTGCTGCTGAAGAAACTGCAAATCAGCTGAGGCACCCAAAACAATGACAGCAAGCCAGAATTGGAGCAAGCCAACAGCTGTGCCCTGATTGAAAAAGAACCTTCCTCTTGTGCCCTGAACTCAATATGCCAGCCTCAAAACCAAAGCTCACATCAGAAAATTCATTACAAACCATGATAAATAAGAAAAAAGAGAAAAAGCCAAAGAAATGCAAGAATCCATAATGATATTGGGCTTTTTTAGTCACAAGGAAACCAACTGTTGCAGGATTCATCCACCCCTCCAGCTGACTGCCTGTGGAATTCTGACTGAATTAACCTGATATTCGCAGTGAAACTCAGTTTAGAGGCTATTGATATCTGTCACCTCAGCCAAAGTGTTCCATTTGATTTTCCAAAACACAAAAACTCACCTTGGTCATGTTACCTGTAGATTTCTAAGCTACAAATGCCTATTTGTTTTTGTATTTTCTTTCATAATGGCTACTCTGTCCAAACTCTTGTTTGTATTGCGTCAGAATACAACATTTGGGAAGGAAGAAGGCAAAACCAACTCAGACCCAGAAAACATTTAGGAAATTGCCGCTCAAGAAACCACACATCTGCTGAGGCACCCAAAACCTTGAAAGAAAGATAGAATTGGAGCTAGACAACAGCTGTGCCCTGTTTGAAAAAGAACCTTCCTCTGGTGCCCTGAACTCAATATGCCAGCCTCAAAATCGAAGCTCACATCAGAAAATTCATTACAAACCAGGATAAATAAGAAAAATGAGAAATGAGCAAAGAAATGCGCCAGTTCTTAGTGATATTGGGTAGGATTTAGTCACAAGGAAACCAACTGTTGCAGGATTCATCCACCCCTCCAGCTGACTGCCTGTGGAATTCTGACTGAATTAACCTGATATTCGCAGTGAAACTCAGTTTAGAGGCTATTGATATCTGTCACCTCAGCCAAAGTGTTCCATTTGATTTTCCAAAACACAAAAACTCACCTTGGTCGTGTTACCTGTAGATTTCTAAGCTACAAATGCCTATTTGTTTTTGTTTTTTCTTTCATAATGGCTACTCTGTCCAAACTCTTGTTTGTATTGCCTCAGAATACAAATTTCGGAAGGAAGAAGGCAAAACCAACTCAGACCCCGAAAACATTTAGGAAATTGCCACTCAAGAAACCACACATCTGCTGAGGCACCCAAAACCTTGAAAGAAAGATAGAATTGGAGCTAGACAACAGCTGTGCCCTGTTTGAAAAAGACCATTAATCCAGTGCCCCGAACTCAACATGCCAGCCTCAAAACCAAAGCTCACATCAGAAAATTCATTACAAACCATGATAAATAAGAAAAATGCAAAAAAAGCCAAGAAATGCAAGAATCCATAATGATAATGGGCTTGATTTAGTCGCAAGGAAACCGGCTGCTTTTTTGTTGTGTTTTTTATTTCATACTGGCTACTGTGCCCAAACTCTTGTTTGCATTGTGTCAGAATACAAAATGTGGGAAGGAAGAAGGCAAAACCAACTCAGACCCAGAAAACATTTAGGAAATTGCCGCTCAAGAAACCAAAAGTCAGCTGAGGCACCCAAAGCAATGACAGCAATCCAAAATTGGAGCAAGCCAACAGCTGTGCCCTGTTTGAAAAAGACCATTCCTCCGTTACCCTGAACTCCATATTGCAGCCTCAAAACCGAAGCTCACATCAGAAAATTCATTACAAACCATGATAAATAAGGGAAATGTGAAAAAGCCAAAGAAATGCAAGAGTCCTTTGTGATATTTGAATGGATTAGACACAAGGAAACTGGCTGTATCCAGATTCATCCCCCCCTTCCACAGACTGACTTTGGAATTCTGATTGAATTTACATCAAAATCGCACTCACACTCAATTTGGAGGGAATTAGAATCTGTCCCCTCAGCAGAAGGGTTCCATGTCACTTTCCAAAACAAAGAAACTCATCTTGATCATGTTGCCTGTAGATTTCTAATCCTGAAAGGGCAATTTGCTGTGTTTTTTTTTTTTTTCTTTCATAATGACTACTCTGTCCAAAATCTTACAAACCATGATAAATAAGAAAAAGGAGAAAAAAGCCGAAGAAATACAAGAGGCTTTGTGGTATTTGGCTGGATTTAGTCGCAAAGAAACCAGCTATTCCCAGATTCATCCACCCCTCCAGGTGACGGCCTGTGGAATTCTGACCTAACTAACCTGAAAATCGCAGTGAAACTCAGTTTGGAGGCAATTAATATCTGTCACCTCAGCCAAAGTGTTCCATTTTATTTTCTAAAACAGAAAACCTCACCTTGCTCTTGTTACCTGTAGATTTCTAAGCTTCATAAGCCTATTTGTTGTGTTTTTTATTTCATAATGGCTGCTCTGTCCTAGCTTTTGTTTGAATGGCGACAGAATATAAAATTTGGGAAGGAAGAAGGCAAAACCAACTCAGACCCAGAAAACTTTCAGGAAATTGCAGCTCAAAAAACCAAAAGTCAGCTGAGGCACACCAAACAATGACAACAAGCCAGAATTGGAGCAAGCCAACAGCTGTGCCCTGATGGAAACAGAACCTTCCTCTTGTGCCCTGAACTCCATATTGCAGCCTCAAAACCAAAGCTCACATCAGGAAATTTATTACAAACCATGATAAATAAGAAAAATGAGAAAAAAGCCAAAGAAATGGAAGAATCCATAATGATATTGGGCTTGATTTAGTCGCAAGGAAACCGGCTATTCCCGGTTTCATTAACCCTCAGCTGACTGCCTCTGGAATTCTGACTGTATTATCCTGAAAATCGCAGTGAAACTCAGTTTGGAGGCAATTAATATTTGTCACCTCAGCCAAAGTGTTCCATTGTATTTTGCAAAAGACAAAACCTCACCTTGGTCGTGTTACCTGTAGATTTCTAAGCTTCAAATGCCTATTTGTTGTGTTGTTTATTTCAAAATGGCTACTCTGTCCAAACTCTTGTTTGTATTGCGTCAGAATACAAAATTTGGGAAGGAAGAAGGCAAAACCAACTGAGATTCAGAAAACATTTAGGAAATTGCCACTCAAGAAACTGAAGGACACTGAGGCACTCAAAACCTTGAAAGCAAGACAGAATTGGATTAAGCCAACAGCTGTTACCTGATTGAAAAAGACCATTCCTCCGGTGCCCTGAAATCCATATTGCAGCCTCAAAACCAAAGCTCACATCAGAAAATTCATTACAAACCATGAAAAATAAGAAAAATCCTAAAAAATCCAAAGAAATTCAGGAGTTCTTAGTGATATTGGTCTTGAATCATTCCCTTGTTAATGGCTGTTTCCAGATTCATCCATACCTCCCAGCTGAATGTCTGTAGTTTCTGACTGAATTAACATGAAAATCACAGTGAAACTCGGTTTGGAGGCAATTACTATCTGTCACCTCAGCCAAAGTGTTCCATTTTATTTTCCAAAACACAAAAACTCACCTTGGTCGTGTTACCTGTAGATTTCTAAGCTTCAAACGGCTATTTGTTGTGTTGTTTATTTCATAATGGCTACTCTGTCTAAACTCTTGTTTATATTGTGTCAGAATACAAAATTTGGGAAGGAAGAAGGCATATCCAACTGAGACTCAGAAAACATTTAGGAAATTGCCGCTCAAGAAACCTAAAGTCAGCTGAGGCACCCAAAACAATGACAGCAATCCAGAACTTGAGCAAGCCAACAGCTGTGCCCTGATTGAAAAAGACCATTAATCCAGTGCCTGAACTCCATATTCAAGCCTCAAAACCAAAGCTCACATCAGAAAATTCATTACAAACCATGATAAATAGAAAAATGAGAAAAAAGCCAAAGAATTGCAAGAATCCATAATGATATTGGGCTTGATTTAGCTGCAAGGAAACCGGCTGTCCCGGATTCATCCGCCCCTGCAGCTGACTGCCTGTGGAATTCTGACTGAATTAACCTGAAAATCACAGTGAAACTCAGTTTGGAGGCAATTAATATCTGTCACCTCAGCCAAAGTGTTCCATTTTATTTTCCAAAACACAAAAACTCACCTTGGTCGTGTTACCTGTAGATTTCTAAGCTTCAAACACCTATTTGTTGTGTTCTTTATTTCATAATGGCTACTGTGCCCAAACTCTTGTTTGTATTGTGGTAGAATACAAAATTTGGGAAGGAAGAAGGCAAAACCAACTCAGACCCAGAAAACATTTAGGAAATTGCCGCTCAAGAAACCAAAAGTCAGCTGAGGCACCCAAAACAATGACAGCAAGGCAAAATGGGAGCAAGGCAACAACTGTGCCCTGTTTGAAAAAGACCATTCCTCCTGTGCCCTGAACTCCATATTCCAGCCTCAAAACCAAAGCTCACATCAGAAAATTCATTACAAACCATGATAAATAAGGGAAATGTGAAAAAGCCAAAGAAATGCAAGAGTCCTTTGTGATATTTGGCAGGATTCAGACACAAGGAAACTGGCTGTTTCCAGATTCATATCCCCTTCCACAGACTGACTTTGGAATTCTGATTGAATTCACCTCAAAATCGCACTCACACTCAATTTGGAGGGAATTAGTATGTGTCCCCTCAGCAGAAGCGTTCCATGTCATTTTCCAAAACACAGAAACTCATCTTGGTCGAGTTGCCTGTAGATTTCTAATCCTGAAAGGGCAATTTGCTGTGTTATTTTTTCTTTCATAATGGCTACTCTGTCAAAATCTTGCTTGTATTGCATGAGAATACAAAATTTGGGAAGGAAGAAGGTAAAACCGACTCAGACCCCGAAAACATTTAGGAAATTACTGCTCAAGAAACCACTAATCGGCTGAGGCACCCAAAACAATGACAGCAAGCCAGAATTGGAGCAAGCCAACACCTATGCCCTGATTGAAAAGAACCTTCCTCTTGTGCCCTGAACTCAATATGCCAGCCTCAAAACAAAAGCTCACATCAGAAAATTCATTACAAACCATGATAAATAAGAAAAATGAGAAAAAAGCCAAAGAAATGCAGGAGTTCTTAGTAATATTGGGCTTGATTTATTGCCATGTATACGGCTGTTTCCAGATTCATCCACACCTCCCAGCTGAGTGTCTGTGGCTTCTGACTGAATTAACATGAAAATAGCAGTGAAACTCGGTTTGGAGGCAATTAATATCTGTCACCTCAGCCAAAGTGTTCCATTTTATTTTCCAAAACTCAAAAACTCACCTTCGTCTTCTTACCTGTAGATTTCAAACTTGAAATTCCTATTTGTTGTGTTTTTTATTTCATAATTGCTACTCTGTCCAAACTCTTGTTTGTATTGCGTCAGAATGCAAAATTTGGGAAGGAAGAAGGCAAAACCAACTCAGACCCAGAAAACATTTAGGAAATTGCCACTCAAGAAACCAAAAGTCAGCTGAGGCACCCACAACAATGACAGCAAGCCAGAATTGAGAAAGGAAACAGCTGTGCCCTGATTGAAAAATAACCTTCCTCTTGTGCCCTAAACTCAGTATGCCAGCCTCAAAACCAAAGCTCACATCAGAAAATTCATTACAAACCATGATAAATAAGAAAAATGAGAAAAAACCTAAGAAATGCCGGAGCTCTTAGGGATATTGGGCTTGATTTATGGCCATGTAAACGGCTGTTTCCAGATTCATCCACACCTCCCAAATGAGTGTCTTTGGATTCTGAATGAATTAACAAAAAAATCGCAGTGAAACTCGGTTTTGGAGGCAATTAATATCTGTCACCTCAGCCAGAGTGTTCAATTTTATTTTCGAAAACAAAAAACTTACCTTGGTCTTGTGACCAGTACATATACAAGCTTCAAACGCATATTTGTTGTATTTTTTATTTCATAATGGCTACTCTGTCCAAACTCTTGTTTGTATTATGCCAGAATACAAAATTTGGGGAGGAAGAAGGCAAAACCAACTCAGACCCAGAAAACATTTAGGAAATTGCCGCAAAGAAACCACAAATGGGCTGAGGCACCCAAAACCTTGAAAGCAAGCCAGAATTGGAGCAAGCCAACAGCTGTGCTCTGATTGAACAAGACCATTAATCCAGTGTCCTGAACTCCATATTCCAGCCTCAAAACCAAAGCTCACAAAAAAAAATCATTACAAACAATGATAAATAAGGGAAATGTGAAAAAACCAAAGAAATGCAAGAGTCCTTTGTGATATTTGGCAGGATTTAGACACAAGGAAACTGGCTGTTTCCAGATACATCCCCCCCTTCCACGACTGACTTTGGAATTCTGACTCAATTCACCTCAAAATCGCACTCACACTCAATTTGGAGGGAAATAGTATCTGTCACCTCAGCAGAAGTGTTCCATGTCATTTTACAAAACACAGAAACTCATCTTGGTCGTGTTGCCTATAGATTTCTAATCCTGAAAGGGCAATGCGCTGTGGTTTTTTTTTTTTTTTCTTTCATAATGGCTACTCTGTCCAAAATCTTGCTTGTATTGCATCAGAATACAAAATTTGGGAATAAGAAGGCAAAGCCGACTCAGACCCAGAAAACATTTAGGAAACTGCAGAAAAAGAATCCACAAATCAGCTAAGGAACCCAAAAAAATGACAGCAAGCCAGAATTGGAGCACGCCAACAGCTGTGCCCTGATTGAAAATGAACCTTCCTCTTGTGCCCTAAACTCAATATGCCAGCCACAAAACCAAAGCTCACATCAGAAAATTCATTTCAAACCATGATAAATAGGAAAAATCAGAAAAAAGTCAAAGAAATGCAGGAGATCTTAGTGATATTGGGCTTGATTTATTCCTAAGTAAACAGCTGTTTCCAGATTCATCCACAACTCCCAGCTGAGTGAATAGGGATTCTGACTGAATTAACCTCAAAATGGCAGTGAAATTCGGTTTGGAGACAATTAATATCTGTCACCTTAGCCAAAGTGTTCCATTTTATTTTCCAAAAATAGAAAAACTCACTTTGGTCATGTTACCTATAGATTTCAAAGCTTCAAACGCCTATTTGTTGTGTTTTTTATTTCATAATGGCTACTCTGTCCAAAATCTTGCTTGTATTGCATCAACATACAAAATTTCGGAAGGTAGAAAGCAAAGCCAACTCAGACCCAGAAAACATTTAGGAAATTGCCACTCAAGAAACCAAAAGTCAGCTGAGGCTCCCAAAACCATGACAGCAAGCCAAAAATGGAGCAGGCAATCAGCTGAGTCCTGATTGAAAAAGGCCATTCTTCCGGTACACTGTACTCCATATTCCAGCCTCAAAACCAAAGCTCACATCAGGAAATTCATTACAAACTACGATACATAAGAAAAATGAGAAAAATGGCAAGAAATGCAAGAATCCATAATGATATTGAGCTGGATTTAGTCGCAAGGAAACGGGCTGTTCCCGGATTCATCCACCCCTCCAACTGCCTGCCTGTGGAATTCTGACTGAATTAACCTGAAAATCACAGGGAAACTCAGTTTGGAGGCAATTAATATCTGTCACCTCAGCCAAAGTGTTCCATTTGATTTTTCATAACACAAAAACTCACCTTGGTCGTGTTATCTGTAGATTTCTAAGCTTCAAACACCTATGTGTAGTGGTTTTTATTTCATAATGGCTGCTCTGCCCAAACTCTTGTTTGTATTGTGTCAGAATACAAAATTTGGGAAGGAAGAAGGCAAAACCAACTCAGACCCAGAAAACATTTAGGAAATTGCCGCTCAAGAAATCACAAATCGGCTGAGGCACCCAAAAAAATGTCAGCATGCCAGAATTGGAGCACGCCAACAGCTGTGCCCTGATTGAAAAAGAACCTTCCTCTTGTGCCCTGAACTCAATATGCCAGCCTCAAAACCAAAGCTCACATCAGAAAATTCATTACAAACCATGATAAATAAGAAAAAAGAGAAAAAAGCCAAAGAAATGCAGGAGTTCTTAGTGATATTGGGCTTGATTTATTCCCTTATTGCTGGCTGGTTGCAGATTCATCCACAACTCCCAGCTGAGTGTCTGTGGTTTCTGACTGAATTAACATGAAAATCGCAGTGAAACTCGGTTTGGAGGCAATTAATATCTGTCACCTCAGCCAAAGTGTTCCATTTTATTTTCCAATACACAAAAACTCACCTTGGTCATGCTACCTGTAGATTTCTAAGCTTCAAATGCCTATTTCTTGTGCTGTTTATTTTATAACGAATACTCTACCAACACTCTTGTTTGTATTGCGTCAGAGTACAAAATTTGGGAAGGAAGAAGGCAAAACCAACTGAGACCCAGAAAACATTTATAAAATTGCCGCTCAAGACACCTAAAGTGAGCTGAGGCACCCAAAACAAGGACAGCAAGCCAGAATTGGAGCAAGCCAACAGCTGTGCCCTGATGGAAAAAGACCATTAATCCAGTGCCCTTACTCAATATGTGAGCCTCAAAAGCAAAATTCACATCAGAACATTCATTACAAACCATGATAAATAAGAAAAGTGAGAGAAAAGCCAAAGCAATGCAAGAATCCATAATGATATTGGGCTTGATTTAGTTGCAAGGAAACAGGCCGTTCCCGGATGCATCCTCCCCTCCAGCTGACTGCCTGTGGAATTCTGACTGAATTAACCTCAAAATCGCAGTGAAACTCAGTTTGGAGGCAATTAATATCTGTCACCTCAGCCAAAGTGTTCCATTTGATTTTCCAAAACACAAAAACTCACCTTGGTCGTGTTACCTGTAGATTTCTAAGCTTCCAACGCCTATTTGTTGTGTTTTTTATTTCATAATGGCTACTCTGCCCAAACACTTGTTTGTATTGTTGCAGAATACAAAATTTGGGAAGGAAGAAGGCAACACCAACTCAGACCCAGAAAACATTTAGGAAATTTTCACTCAAGAAACCAAAAGTCAGCTGAGGCACCCAAACGAATGACAGCAAGCCAGAATTGGAGCACGCCAACAGCTGTGCCCTGATTGAATAAGAAACTTCCTCTTATGCCCTGAACTACAAATGCCAGCCTCAAATCCAAAGCTAGCATCAGAAACTTCATTACAAACCAGGATAAATAAGAAAAATTAGAACAAAGCCAAAGAAATGCAAGAATCCATAATGATATTGGGTTTGATTTAGTTGCAAGGAAACCGGCTGTTCCCGGATTCATCCAACACTCCAGCTGACTGCCTGTGGAATTCTGACTGAATTAACCTGAAAATCGCAGTGAAACTCAGTTTGGATGCAATTAATATCTGTCATCTCAGCCAAAGTGTTCCATTGTATTTTCCAAAACACAAAAACTCACCTTGGTCATGTTACCTGTAGATTTGTAAGCTTCAAACACCTATTTGTTGTGTTTTTTATTTCATAATGGCTATTCTGTACAAACTCTTCTTTGCATTGCATCAGAATACAAAATTTGGGAAGGAAGAAGGCAAAGCCAACTCAGACCCCGAAAACATTTGGGAAATTGCCACACAAGAAACCACAAATCGGCTGAGGCACTCAAAACAATGACAGCAAGCCAGAATTGGAGCAAGCCAACAGCTGTCCCCTGATTGAAAAAGAACCATCCTCTTGTACCCTGAACTCCATATTGCAGACTCAAAACCAAAGCTCACATCAGAAAATTCATTACAAACCATGATAAATAAGGGAAATGTGAAAAAGCCAAAGAAATGCAAGAGTCCTTTTTGATATTTGGCTGGATGTAGACACAAAGAAACTGGCTGTTTCCAGATTCATCCCCCCCTTCCACAGACTGACTTTGGAATTTGGATTGAATTCACCTCAAAATCGCACTCACACTCATTTTGGAGGGAATTAGAATCTGTCCCCTCAGCAGAAGCGTTCCATGTCATTTTCCAAAACACAGAATCTCATCTTGGTTGTGTTGCCTATGGATTTCTAATCCTGAAAGGTCAATTTGCTGTGTTTTTTTTTTTCTTTCATAATGGCTACTCTGTCCAAAATCTTGCTTGTATTGCATCAGAATACAAAATTTGGGAAGGAAGAAGGCAAAACCAACTCAGACCCCGAAAACATTTAGGAAATTGCCACTCAAGAAACCACAAATCAGCTGAGGCACCCAAAACAATGACAGCAAGCCAGAAGTGGAGCAAGCCAACAGCTGTGCCCTGATTGAAAAAGAACCTTCCTCTTGTGCCCTGAAGTCAATATGCCAGCCTCAAAACCAAAGCTCACATCAGAAAATTCATTACAAACCATGATAAATAAGAAAAAAGAGAAAAAAGCCAAAAAAATGCAAGAATCCATAATGATATAGGGCTTGATTTAGTCGCTAGGAAACCGGCTGTTCCTGGATTCATCCACCCCTCCAGCTGACTGCCTTTGGAATTCTGACTGAATTTACCTGAAAATCACAGTGAAACTCAGTTTGGAGGCCATTAATATCTGTCACCTCAGCCAAAGTATTCCATTTTATTTTCATAAACACAAAAACTCACCTTGGTCATGTTACCTGTAGATTTCTAAGCTTCCAACGCCTATTTGTTGTGTTTTTTATTTCATAATGGCTATTCTGTACAAACTCTTCTTTGCATTGCATCAGAATACAAAATTTGGGAAGGAAGAAGGCAAAACCAACTCAGACCCCGAAAACATTTGGGAAATTGCCACTCAAGAAACCACAAATAGGCTGAGGCACCCAAAACAATGACAGCAAGCCAGAATTGGAGCAAGCCAACAGCTGTGCCCTGATTGAAAAAGAACCTTCCTCTTGTGCCCTGAACTCAATATGCCAGCCTCAAAACCAAAGCTCACATCTGAAAATTCATTACAAACCATGATAAATAAGGGAAATGTGAAAAAGCCAAAGAAATGCAAGAGTCCTTTGTGATATTTGGCTGGATTTAGACACAAAGAAACTGGCTGTTTCCAGATTCATCCCCCCCTTCCACAGACGGACTTTGGAATTCTGATTGAATTCACCTCAAAATCGCTCTCACACTCCATTTGGAGGGAATTAGAATCTGTCACCTCAGCAGAAGCGTTCCATGTCATTTTCCAAAACACAGAATCTCATCTTGCTTGTGTTGCCTATGGATTTCTAATCCTGAAAGGTCAATTTGCTGTGTTTTTTTTTTTTCTTTCATAATGGCTACTCTGTCCAAAATCTTGCTTGTATTGCATCAGAATACAAAATTTGGAAGGAAGAAGGCAAAACCAACTCAGACCCCGAAAACATTTAGGAAATTGCCACACAAGAAACCGCAAATCAGCTGAGGCACCCAAAACAATGACAGCAAGCCAGAATTGGAGCAAGCCAACAGCTGTGCCCTGATTGAAAAAGAACCTTCCTCTTGTGCCCTGAACTCAATATTCCAGCCTCAAAACCAAAGCTCACATCAGAAAATTCATTAAAAACCATGATAAATAAGAAAAAAGTGAAAAAGCCAAAGAAATGCAAGAATCCATAATGATATTGGGATTTTTTTTAGTTGCAAGGAAACCGGCTGTTCCCAGATTCATCCACCACTAAAGCTGACTGCCTGTGGAATTCTGACTGAATTAATCTGACAATCCCAGTGAAACTCAAGAAACCAAATTTCAGCTGAGGCACCCAAAACAAAGACAATAGCCAGAATTGGAGCACACCAACAGCTGTGCCCTGTTTGAAAAAGACCATTCCTCCGGTGCCCTGAACTCTATATTGCAGCCTCAAAACCAAAGCTCACATCAGAAAATTCATTACAAACCATGATAAATAAGGGAAATGTGAAAAAGCCAAAGAAATGCAAGAGTCCTTTGTGATATTTGGCTGGATTTAGACACAAAGAAACTGGCTGTTTCCAGATTCATCCCCCCCTTCCAAAGACTGACTCTGGAATTCTGATTGAATTCACCTCAAAATCGCACTCACACTCATTTGGGAGGGAATTAGAATCTGTCCCCTCAGCAGAAGCGTTCCATGTCATTTTCCAAAACACAGAAACTCATCTTCGTCGTGTTGCCTGTAGATTTCTAATCCTGAAAGGGCAATGCGCTGTGTTTTTTTTTTTTTTTTTTACTTTCATAATGGCTACTCTCCAAAATCTTGCTTGTATTGCATCAGAATACAAAATTTGGGAATAAGAAGGCAAAACCGACTCAGACCCAGAAAACATTTAGGAAATTGGCACTCAAGAAACCACAAATCGGCTGAGGCACCCAAAACAATGACAGCAAGCCAGATTGGAGCAAGCCAACAGCTGTGCCCTGATTGAAAAAGAACCTTCCTCTTGTGCCCTGAACTCAATATGCCAGCCTCAAAACCAAAGCTCACATCAGAATATTCATTACAAAGCATAATAAATAAGGGAAATGTAAAAAAGCCAAAGAAATGCAAGAGTCCTTTGTGATATTTGGCAGGATTTAGACACAAAGAAACTGGCTGTTTCCAGATTCATCCCCCCCTTCCACAGACTGACTTTGGAATTCTGATTGAATTCACCTCAAAATCGCTCTCACACTCCATTTGGAGGTAATTAGAATCTGTCACCTCAGCAGAAGCGTTCCTTGTCATTTTCCAAAACACAGAATCTCATCTTGGTTGTGTTGCCTATGGATTTCTAATCCTGAAAGGTCAATTTGCTGTGTTTTTTTTTTTTCTTTCATAATGGCTACTCTGTCCAAAATCTTGCTTGTATTGCATCAGAATACAAAATTTGGAAGGAAGAAGACAAAACCAACTCAGACCCCGAAAACATTTAGGAAATTGCCACACAAGAAACCGCAAATCAGCTGAGGCACCCAAAACAATGACAGCAAGCCAGAATTGGAGCAAGCCAACAGCTGTGCCCTGATTGAAAAAGAACCATCCTCTTGTGCCCTGAACAAAATATGCCAGCCTCAAAACCAAAGCTCACATCAGAAAATTCATTACAAACCATGATAAATAAGAAAAAAGTGAAAAAGCCAAAGAAATGCAAGAATCCATAATGATATTGGGTTTTTTTTTTAGTTGCAAGGAAACCGGCTGTTCCCAGATTCATCCACCACTAAAGCTGACTGCCTGTGGAATTCTGACTGAATTAATCTGACAATCCCAGTGAAACTCAAGAAACCAAATTTCAGCTGAGGCACCCAAAACAAAGACAATAGCCAGAATTGGAGCACACCAACAGCTGTGCCCTGTTTGAAAAAGACCATTCCTCCGGTGCCCTGAACTCTATATTGCAGCCTCAAAACCAAAGCTCACATCAGAAAATTCATTACAAACCATGATAAATAAGGGAAATGTGAAAAAGCCAAAGAAATGCAAGAGTCCTTTGTGATATTTGGCTGGATTTAGACACAAAGAAACTGGCTGTTTCCAGATTCATCCCCCCCTTCCAAAGACTGACTCTGGAATTCTGATTGAATTCACCTCAAAATCGCACTCACACTCATTTGGGAGGGAATTAGAATCTGTCCCCTCAGCAGAAGCGTTCCATGTCATTTTCCAAAACACAGAAACTCATCTTGGTCGTGTTGCCTGTAGATTTCTAATCCAGAAAGGGCAATGCGCTGTGTTTTTTTTTTTTTTTTTTTTTTTTTACTTTCATAATGGCTACTCTCCAAAATCTTGCTTGTATTGCATCAGAATACAAAATTTGGGAATAAGAAGGCAAAACCGACTCAGACCCAGAAAACATTTAGGAAATTGGCACTCAAGAAACCACAAATCGGCTGAGGCACCCAAAACAATGACAGCAAGCCAGAATTGGAGCAAGCCAACAGCTGCGCCCTGATTGAAAAAGAACCTTCCTCTTGTGCCCTGAACTCAATATGCCAGCCTCAAAACCAAAGCTCACATCAGAAAATTCATTACAAACCATGATAAATAAGGGAAATGTGAAAAAGCCAAAGAAATGCAAGAGTCCTTTGTGATATTTGGCAGGATTTAGACACAAAGAAACTGGCTGTTTCCAGATTCATCCCCCCTTCCACAGACTGACTTTGGAATTCTCATTGAATTCACCTCAAAATCACTCTCACACTCCATTTGGAGGGAATTAGAATCTGTCACCTCAGCAGAAGCATTCCCTGTCATTTTCCAAAACACAGAATCTCATCTTGCTTGTGTTGCCTATGGATTTCTAATCCTGAAAGGTCAATATGCTGTTTTTTTTTTTTCTTTCATAATGGCTACTCTGTCCAAAATCTTGCTTGTATTGCATCAGAATACAAAATTTGGGAAGGAAGAAGGCAAAATCAACTCAGACCCCGAAAACATTTAGGAAATTGCCACACAAGAAACCGCAAATCAGCTGAGGCACCCAAAACAATGACAGTAAGACAGAAGTGGAGCAAGCCAACAGCTGTGCCCTGATTGAAAAAGAACCTTCCTCTTGTGCCCTGAAGTCAATATGCCAGCCTCAAAACCAAAGCTCACATCAGAAAATTCATTACAAACCATGATAAATAAGAAAAAAGAGAAAAAGCCAAAGAAATGCAAGAATCCATAATGATATTGGGTTTTTTTTTAGTTGCAAGGAAACCGGCTGTTCCCAGATTCATCCACCACTAAAGCTGACTGCCTGTGGAATTCTAACTGAATTAACCTGACAATCCCAGTGAAACTCAAGAAACCAAATTTCAGCTGAGGCACCCAAAACAAAGACAATAGCCAGAATTGGAGCACACCAACAGCTGTGCCCTGTTTGAAAAAGACCATTCCTCCGGTGCCCTGAACTCTATATTGCAGCCTCAAAACCTAAGCTCACATCAGAAAATTCATTACAAACCATGATAAATAAGGGAAATGTGAAAAAGCCAAAGAAATGCAAGAGTCCTTTGTGATATTTGGCAGGATTTAGACACAAAGAAACTGGCTATTTCCAGATTCATCCCCCCCTTCCACAGACTGACTCTGGAATTCTGATTGAATTCACCTCAAAATCGCACTCACACTCATTTGGGAGGGAATTAGAATCTGTCCCCTCAGCAGAAGCGTTCCATGTCATTTTCCAAAACACAGAAACTCATCTTGGTCGTTTTGCCTGTAGATTTCTAATCCTGAAAGGGCAATGCGCTGTGTTTTTTTTTTTTTTTCTTTCATAATGGCTACTCTCCAAAATCTTGCTTGTATTGCATCAGAATACAAAATTTGGGAATAAGAAGGCAAAACCGACTCAGACCCAGAAAACATTTAGGAAATTGCCACTCAAGAAACCACAAATCGGCTGAGGCACCCAAAACAATGACAGCAAGCCAGAAGTGGAGCAAGCCAACAGCTGTGCCCTGATTGAAAAAGAACCTTCCTCTTGTGCCCTGAACTCAATATGCCAGCCTCAAAACCAAAGCTCACATCAGAAAATTCATTACAAACCATGTTAAATAAAAAAAAAGAGAAAAAGCCAAAGAAATGCAAGAATCCATAATGATATTGGGTTTGATTTAGTTGCAAGGAAACCGGCTGTTCCCAGATTCATCCACCCCTCCAGCTGACTGCCTGTGGAATTCTGACTGAATTAACCTGAAAATCACAGTGAAACTCAGTTTGGAGGCAAGTAATATCTGTCACCTCAGCCAAAGTGTTCCACTTATTTTTCCAAAACAAAAAAACTCACCTTGGTCATTTTACCTGTAGATTTCTAAGCTTCAAATGCCTATTTGTTGTGTTTTTTATTTCATAATGGCTACTCTACACAAACTCTTCTTTGCATTGCATCAGAATACAAAATTTGGGAAGGAAGAAGGCAAAGCCAACTCAGACCCAGAAAACATTTGTGAAATTGCCACACAGAAACCACAAATCGGCTGAGGCACTCAAAACAATGACAGCAAGACAGAAGTGGAGCAAGCCAACAGCTGTGCCCTGATTGAAAAAGAACCATCCTCTTGTGCCCTGAACTCCATATTGCAGCCTCAAAACCAAAGCTCACATCAGAAAATTCATTAGAAACCATGATAAATAAAAAAAAAGAGAACAAAGCCAAAGAAATGCAAGAATCCATAATGATATTGGGTTTGATTTAGTTGCAAGGAAACCGGCTGTTCCCAGATTCATCTACCACTAAAGCTGACTGCCTGTGGAATTCTGACTGAATTAACCTGACAATCACAGTGAAACTCAAGAAACCAAATTTCAGCTGAGGCACCCAAAACAAAGACAATAGCCAGAATTGGAGCACACAAACAGCTGTGTCCTGTTTGAAAAAGACCATTCCTCTGGTGCCCTGAACTCTATATTGCAGCCTCAAAACCAAAGCTCACATCAGGAAATTCATTACAAACCATCATAAATAAGGGAAATGTGAAAAAGCCAAAGAAATGCAAGAGTCCTTTTTGATATTTGGCTGGATTTAGACACAAAGAAACTGGCTGTTTCCAGATTCATCCCCCTCTTCCACAGACTGACTCTGGAATTCTGATTGAATTCACCTCAAAATCGCACTCACACTCATTTTGGAGGGAATTAGAATCTGTCCCCTCAGCAGAAGAGTTCTATGTCATTTTCCAAAACACAGAAACTCATCTTGGTCATGTTGACTGTAGATTTCTAATCCTGAAAGGTCAATGCGCTGTGTTTTTTTTTTTTTTTCTTCCATAATGGCTACTCTCCAAAACATGCGTGTATTGCATCAGAATACAAAATTTGGGAAGGAAGAAGGAAAAACCAACTCAGACCCAGAAAACATTTAGGAAATTGCCACTCAAGAAACCACAAATCGGGTGAGGCAACGAAAACAATGACAGCAAGCCAGAATTGGAGCAAGCCAACAGCTGTGCCCTGATTGAAAAAGAACCTTCCTCTTGAGCCCTGAACTCAATATGCCAGCCTCAAAACCAAAGCTCACATCAGAAAATTCATTACAAACCATGATAAATAAGAAAAATGAGAAAACAGCCAAAAAAATGCAAGAATCCATAATGATATTGGACTTGATTTAGTCTCAAGAATACCGAATGATCCCGGATTCATCCACCCCTGCAGCTGATGCCTGTGGAATTCTGACTGAATTAACCTGAAAATCGTAGTGAAACTCAGTTTGGAGGGAATTAATATCTGTCACCTCAGCCAAAGTGTTCCATTTTATTTTCCAAAACACAAAAACTCACCTTGGTCGTGTTACCTATAGATTTATATGCTTCAAATGCCTATTTGTTGTGTTTTGTATTTTATAATGGCTACTCTGTCCAAACTCTTGGTTCTGTTGCGTCCGAATCACAAAATTTGGGAACGAAGAAGGCAAAACCAACTCAGACCCAGAAAACATTTAGGAAATTGCCACACAAGAAAACACAAATCGGCTGAGGCACCCAAAACAATGACAGCAAGCCAGAAGTGGAGCAAGCCAACAGCTGTGCCCTGATTGAAAAAGAACCTTCCTCTTGTGCCCTGAACTCAATATGCCAGCCTCAAAACCAAAGCTCACATCAGAAAATTCATAACAAACCATGAAAAAAAGAAAAATGAGAAAAAAGCCAAAGAAATGCAGGAGTTCTTAGTGATATTGGGCTTGATTTAGTGGCAAGGAAACAGGCTGTTCCCAGATTCATCCAACCCTCCAGCCAACTGCCTGTGGAATTCTGACTGAATTAACCTGAAAATCGCAGTGAAACTCACTTTGGAGGCAATTAATATCTGTCACCTCAGCCAAATTGTTCCATTTTATTTTGCAAAACACAAAAACTCACCTTGGTAGTGTTACCTGTAGATTTCTAAGCTTCAAACGCCTATTTGTTGTGTTTTTTTATTTCATAATGGCTACTCTGCCGAAACTCTTGTTGTATTGCGTCATAATACAAAATTTGGGAAGGAAGAAGGCAAAGCCAACGCAGACCCAGAAAACATTTAGGAAATTGCCACACAACAAACCACAAATCGGCTGAGGCACCCAAAACAATGACAGCAAGCCAAAATTGGAGCAAGCCAACAGCTTTACCCTGTTTGAAAAAGACCATTCCTTCAGTGCCCTGAACTCCTTATTGCAGCCTCAAAACCAAAGCTCACATCAGAAAATTCATTACAAACCATGATAAATAAGGGAAATGTGAAAAAACCAAAGAAATGCAAGAGTCCTTTGTGATATTTGGCAGGATTTAGACACAAGGAAACTGGCGGTTTCCAGATTCATCCCCCCCTTCCACAGACTGACTTTGGAATTCTGATTGAATTCACCTCAAAATCACTCTCACACTCAATATGGAGGGAATTAGAATCTGTCAACTCAGCAGAAGCGTTCCATGTCGTTTTTAAAAACACAGAAACTCATCTTGGTTGTGTTGCCTATAGATTTCTAATCCTGAAAGGGCAATTTGCTGTGTTTTTTTTTTTTTTTCTTTCATAATGGCTACTCTGTCCAAAATCTTGCTTGTATTGCATCAGAATACAAAATTTGGGAATAAGAAGACAAAACCGACTCAGACCCAGAAAACGTTTTGGAAATTGCTACTCAAGAAACCAAAAGTCAGCTGAGGCACCCAAAACAATGACAGCAAGCCAGAAGTGGAGCACGCCAACAGCTGTGCCCTGATTGAAAAATAACCATCCTCTTGTGCCCTGAACAAAATATGCCAGCCTCAAAACCAAAGCTCACATCAGAAAATTCATTACAAACCATGATAAATAAGAAAAAAGAGAAAAAGCCAAAGAAATGCAAGAATCCATAATGATATTGAGTTTTTTTTAGTTGCAAGGAAACCGGCTGTTCCCAGATTTATCCACCACTAAAGCTGACTGCCTGTGGAATTCTGACTGAATTAACCTGACAATCGCAGTGAAACTCAAGAAACCAAATTTCAGCTGAGGCACCCAAAACAAAGACAATAGCCAGAATTGGAGCACACCAACAGCTGTGCCCTGTTTGAAAAAGACCATTCCTCCGGTGCCCTGAACTCTATATTACAGCCTCAGAACCAAAGCTCACATCAGAAAATTCATTACAAACCATGATAAATAAGGGAAATGTGAAAAAGCCAAAGAAATGCAAGAGTCCTTTGTGATATTTGGCAGGATTTAGACACAAAGAAACTGATGTTTCCAGATTCATCCCCCCCTTCCACAGACTGACTCTGGAATTCTGATTGAATTCACCTCAAAATCGTACTCACACTCATTTTGGAGGGAATAAGAATATGTCCCCTCAGTAAAAGCGTTCCATGTCATTTTCCAAAACACAGAAACTCATCTTGGTCGTGTTGCCTGTAGATTTCTAATCCTGAAAGGGCAATGCGCTGTGGTTTTTTTTTTTTTTTTCTTTCATAATGGCTACTCTCCAAAATCTTGCTTGTATTGCATCAGAATACAAAATTTGGGAATAAGAAGGCAAAACCGACTCAGACCCAGAAAACATTTAGGAAATTGCCACTCAAGAAACCACAAATCGGCTGAGGCACCCAAAACAATGACAGCAAGCCAGAAGTGGAGCAAGCCAACAGCTGTGCCCTGATTGAAAAAGACCATTCCTCCGGTGCCCTGAACTCTATATTGCAGCCTCAAAACCAAAGCTCACATCAGAATATTCATTACAAAGCATGATAAATAAGGGAAATGTGAAAAAGCCAAAGAAATGCAAGAGTCCTTTGTGATATTTGGCAGGATTTAGACACAAAGAAACTGGCGGTTTCCAGATTCATCCCCCCTTCCACAGACTGACTTTGGAATTCTGATTGAATTCACCTCAAAATCGCTCTCACACTCCATTTGGAGGGAATTAGAATCTGTCCCCTCAGCAGAAGCATTCCATGTCATTTTCCAAAACACAGAATCTCACCTTGGTTGTGTTGCCTATGGATTTCTAATCCTGAAAGGTCAATTTGCTGTGTTTTTTTTTTTTTCTTTCATAATGGCTACACTGTCCAAAAGCTTGCTTGTATTGCATCAGAATACAAAATTTGGGAAGGAAGAAGGCAAAACCAACTCAGACCCCGAAAACATTTAGGAAATTGCCACACAAGAACCCGCAAATCAGCTGAGGCACCCAAAACAATGACAGCAAGCCAGAAGTGGAGCAAGCCAACAGCTGTGCCCTGATTGAAAAAGAACCTTCCTCTTGTGCCCTGAACTCAATATGCCAGACTCAAAACCAAAGCTCACATCAGAAAATCCATTACAAAGCATGATAAATAAGGGAAATGTGAAAAAGCCAAAGAAATCCAAGAGTCCTTTGTGATATTTGGCAGGATTTAGACACAAAGAAACTGGCTTTTTCCAATTCATCCCCCCCCCTTCCACAGACTGACTTTGGAATTCTGATTGAATTCACCTCAAAATCGCTCTCACACTCCATTTGGAGGGAATTAGAATCTGTCCCCTCAGCAGAAGCGTTCCCTGTCATTTTCCAAAACACAGAATCTCATCTTGGTTGTGTTGCCTATGGATTTCTAATCCTGAAAGGTCAATTTGCTGTGTTTTTTTTTTTTCTTTCATAATGGCTACTCTGTCCAAAATCTTGCTTGTATTGCATCAGAATACAAAATTTGGGAAGGAAGAAGGCAAAACCAACTCAGACCCCGAAAACATTTAGGAAATTGCCACACAAGAAACCGCAAATCAGCTGAGGCACCCAAAACAATGACAGCAAGCCAGAAGTGGAGCAAGCCAACAGCTGTGCCCTGATTGAAAAAGAACCTTCCTCTTGTGCCCTGAAGTCAATATGCCAGCCTCAAAACCAAAGCTCACATCAGAAAATTCATTACAAACCATGATAAATAAGAAAAAAGAGAAAAAGCCAAAGAAATGCAAGAATCCATAATGATATTGGGTTTTTTTTAGTTGCAAGGAAACCGGCAGTTCCCAGATTCATCCACCACTAAAGCTGACTGCCTGTGGAATTCTGACTGAATTGACCTGACAATCCCAGTGAAACTCAAGAAACCAAATTTCAGCTGAGGCACCCAAAACAAAGACAATAGCCAGAATTGGAGCACACCAACAGCTGTGCCCTGTTTGAAAAAGACCATTCCTCCGGTGCCCTGAACTCTATATTGCAGCCTCAAAACCAAAGCTCACATCAGAATATTCATTACAAAGCATGATAAATAAGGGAAATGTGAAAAAGCCAAAGAAATGCAAGAGTCCTTTGTGATATTTGGCAGGATTTAGACACAAAGAAACTGGCGGTTTCCAGATTCATCACCCCCTTCCACAGACTGACTTTGGAATTCTGATTGAATTCACCTCAAAATCACTCTCACACTCCATTTGGAGGGAATTAGAATCTGTCCCCTCAGCAGAAGCGTTCCATGTCATTTTCCAAAACACAGAATCTCACCTTCGTTGTGTTGCCTATGGATTTCAAATCCTGAAAGGTCAATTTGCTGTGTTTTTTTTTTTTCTTTCATAATGGCTACACTGTCCAAAAGCTTGCGTGTATTGCATCAGAATACAAAATTTGGGAATGAAGAAGGCAAAACCAACTCAGACCCCGAAAACATTTAGGAAATTGCCACACAAGAAACCACAAATCAGCTGAGGCACCCAAAACAATGACAGCAAGCCAGAAGTGGAGCAAGCCAACAGCTGTGCCCTGATTGAAAAAGAACCTTCCTCTTGTGCCCTGAACTCAATATGCCAGCCTCAAAACCAAAGCTCACATCAGAAAATTCATTACAAACCATGATAAATAAGAAAAAAGAGAAAAAAGCCAAAAAAATGCAAGAATCCATAATGATATAGGGCTTGATTTAGTCGCTAGGAAACCGGCTGTTCCCGGATTCATCCACCCCTCCAGCTGTCTGCCTGTGGAATTCTGACTGAATTAACCTGAAAATCACAGTGAAACTCAGTTTGGAGGCAATTAATATCTGTCACCTCAGCCAAAGTGTTCCATTTTATTTTCATAAACACAAAAACTCACCTTGGTCATGTTACCTGTAGATTTCTAAGCTTCAAACGCCTATTTGTTGTGTTTTTTATTTCATAATAGGTATTCTGTACAAACTCTTCTTTGCATTGCATCAGAATACAAAATTTGGGAAGGAAGAAGGCAAAGCCAACTCAGACCCTGAAAACATTTGGGAAATTGCCACACAAGAAACCACAAATCGGCTGAGGCACTCAAAACAATGACAGCAAGCCAGAAGTGGAGCAAGCCAACAGCTGTGCCCTGATTGAAAAAGAACCATCCTCTTGTGCCCTGAACTCCATATTGCAGCCTCAAAACCAAAGCTCACATCAGAAAATTCATTACAAACCATGATAAATAAGAAAAAAGAGAAAAATCCAAAGAAATGCAAGAATCCATAATGATATTGGGTTTGATTTAGTTGCAAGGAAACCGGCTGTTCCCAGATTCATCCACCACTAAAGCTGACTGCCTGTGGAATTCTTACTGAATTAACCTGACAATCCCAGTGAAACTCAAGAAACCAAATTTCAGCTGAGGCACCCAAAACAATGACAGCAAGCCAGAATTGGAGCAAGCCAACAGCTGTGCCCTGAATGAAAAAGAACCATCCTCTTGTGCCCTGAACTCAATATGCCAGCCTGAAAACCAAAGCTCACATCAGAAAATTCATTACAAACCATGATAAATAAGGGAAATATGAAAAAGCCAAAGAAATGCAAGAGTCCTTTGTGATACTTGGCAGGATTTAGACACAAAGAAACTGGCTTTTTCCAGATTCATCCCCCCCTTCCACAGATTGACTTTGTAATTCTGATTGAATTCACCTCAAAATCGCTCTCACACTCCATTTGGAGGGAATTAGAATCTGTCCCCTCAGCAGAAGCGTTCCATGTCATTTTCCAAAACACAGAATCTCATCTTGGTTGTGTTGCCTATGGATTTCTAATCCTGAAAGGTCAATTTGCTGTGTTTTTTTTTTTTCTTTCATAATGGCTACTCTGTCCAAAATCTTGCTTGTATTGCATCAGAATACAAAATTTGGGAAGGAAGAAGGCAAAACCAACTCAGACCCCGAAAACATTTAGGAAATTGGCACTCAAGAAACCACAAATCAGCTGAGGCACCCAAAACAATGATAGCAAGCCAGAAGTGGAGCAAGCCAACAGCTGTGCCCTGATTGAAAAAGAACCTTCCTCTTGTGCCCTGAAGTCAATATGCCAGCCTCAAAACCAAAGCTCACATCAGAAAATTCATTACAAACCATGATAAATAAGAAAAATAGAAAAAAAGCCAAAGAAATGCAAGAATCCATAATGATATAGGGCTTGATTTAGTCGCTAGGCAACTGGCTGTTCCCGGATTCATCCACCCCTCCAGCTGACTGCCTGTGGAATTCTGACTGAATTAACCTGAAAATCACAGTGAAACTCAGTTTGGAGGCAATTAATATCTGTCACCTCAGCCAAAGTGTTCCATTTTATTTTCATAAACACAAAAACTCACCTTGGTCATGTTACCTGTAGATTTCTAAGCTTCAAACGCCTATTTGTTGTGTTTTTTATTTCATAATAGGTATTCTGTACAAACTCTTCTTTGCATTGCATCAGAATACAAAATTTGGGAAGGAAGAAGGCAAAGCCAACTCAGACCCCGAAAACATTTGGGAAATTGCCACACAAGAAACCACAAATCGGCTGAGGCACCCAAAACAATGACAGCAAGCCAGAAGTGGAGCAAGCCAACAGCTGTGCCCTGATTGAAAAAGAACCATCCTCTTGTGCCCTGAACTCCATATTGCAGCCTCAAAACCAAAGCTCACATCAGAAAATTCATTACAAACCATGATAAATAAGAAAAAAGAGAAAAATCCAAAGAAATGCAAGAATCCATAATGATATTGGGTTTGATTTAGTTGCAAGGAAACCGGCTGTTCCCAGATTCATCCACCACTAAAGCTGACTGCCTGTGGAATTCTGACTGAATTAACCTGACAATCCCAGTGAAACTCAAGAAACCAAATTTCAGCTGAGGCACCCAAAACAAAGACAATAGCCAGAATTGGAGCACACCAACAGCTGTGCCCTGTTTGAAAAAGACCATTCCTCCGGTGCCCTGAACTCCATATTCCAGCCTCAAAACCAAAGCTCACATCAGAAAATTCATTACAAACCATGATAAATAAGGGAAATGTGAAAAAGCCAAAGAAATGCAAGAGTCCTTTTTGATATTTGGCTGGATGTAGATACAAAGAAACTGGCGGTTTCCAGATTCATCCCCCCCTTCCACAGACTGACTTTGGAATTCTGATTGAATTCACCTCAAAATCGCACTCACACTCCATTTGGAGGGAATTAGAATCTGTCCCCTCAGCAGAAGCGTTCCATGTCATTTTCCAAAACACAGAAACTCATCTTGGTCGTGTTGCCTGTAGATTTCTAATCCTGAAAGGTCAATGCGCTGTGTTTTTTTTTTTTTTCTTTCATAATGGCTACTCTCCAAAATCTTGCTTGTATTGCATCAGAATACAAAATTTGGGAATAAGAAGGCAAAACCGACTCAGACCCAGAAAACATTTAGGAAATTGCCACTCAAGAAACCACAAATCGGCTGAGGCACCCAAAACAATGACAGCAAGCCAGAATTGGAGCAAGCCAACAGCTGCGCCCTGATTGAAAAAGAACCTTCCTCTTGTGCCCTGAACTCAATATGCCAGCCTCAAAACCAAAGCTCACATCAGAAAATTCATTACAAACCATGATAAATAAGAAAAAAGAGAAAAAAGCCAAAGAAATGCAAGAGTCCTTTGTGATTTTTGACTGGATTTAGACACAAAGAAACTGGCTGTTTCCAGATTCATCCCCCCCTTCCACAGACTGACTTTGGAATTCTCATTGAATTCACCTCAAAATCGCTCTCACACTCCATTTGGAGGGAATTAGAATCTGTCACCTCAGCAGAAGCGTTCCCTGTCATTTTCCAAAACACAGAATCTCACGTTGGTTGTGTTGCCTATGGATTTCTAATCCTGAAAGGTCAATTTGCTGTGTTTTTTTTTTTTCTTTCATAATGGCTACTCTGTCCAAAAGCTTGCTTGTATTGCATCAGAAAACAAAATTTGGGAATAAGAAGGCAAAACCAACTCAGACCACGAAAACATTTAGGAAATTGCCACTCAAGAAACCACAAATCAGCTGAGGCACCCAAAACAATGACAGCAAGCCAGAATTGGAGCACACCAACAGCTGTGCCCTGATTGAAAAAGAACCTTCCTCTTGTGCCCTGAACTCAATATGCCAGCCTCAAAACCAAAGCTCACATCAGAAAATTCATTACAAACCATGATAAATAAGGGAAATGTGAAAAAGTCAAAGAAATGCAAGAGTCCTTTTTGATATTTGGCTGGATTTAGACACAAAGAAACTGGCTGTTTCCAGATTCATCCCCCCCTTCCACAGACTGACTCTGGAATTCTGATTGAATTCACCTCAAAATCACACTCACACTCATTTTGGAGGGAATTAGAATCTGTCCCCTCAGCAGAAGGGTTACATGTCATTTTCCAAAACACAGAAACTCATCTTGGTCGTGTTGCCTGTAGATTTCTAATCCTGAAAGGGCAATTCGCAGTGTTTTTTTTTTTTTTTCTTTCCTAATGGCTACTCTCCAAAATCTTGCTTGTATTGCATCAGAATACAAAATTTGGGAAAAAGAAGGCAAAACCGACTCAGACCCAGAAAACATTTAGGAAATTGCCACTCAAGAAACCACAAATCGGCTGAGGCACCCAAAACAATGACAGCAAGCCAGAAGTGGAGCAAGCCAACAGCTGTGCCCTGATTGAAAAAGAACCTTCCTCTTGTGCCCTGAACTCAATATGCCAGCCTCAAAACCAAAGCTCACATCAGAAAATTCATTACAAACCATGATAAATAAGAAAAAAGAGAAAAAAGCCAAAGAAATGCAAGAGTCCTTTGTCGTATTTGGCAGGATTTAGACACAAAGAAACTGGCTGTTTCCAGATTCATCCCCCCCTTCCACAGACTGACTTTGGAATTCTGATTGAATTCACCTCAAAATCGCTCTCACACTCCATTTGGAGGGAATTAGAATCTGTCACCTCAGCAGAAGCATTCCATGTCATTTTCCAAAACACAGAATCTCATCTTGGTTGTGTTGCCTATGGATTTCTAATCCTTAAAGGTCAATTTGCTGTTTTTTTTTTTTTCTTTCATAATGGCTACTCTGTCCAAAATCTTGCTTGTATTGCATCAGAATACAAAATTTGGGAAGGAAGAAGGCAAAACCAACTCAGACCCCGAAAACATTTGGGAAATTGCCACACAAGAAACCGCAAATCAGCTGAGGCACCCAAAACAATGACAGCAAGCCTGAAGTGGAGCAAGCCAACAGCTGTGCCCTGATTGAAAAACAACCTTCCTCTTGTGCCCTGAACTCAATATGCCAGCCTCAAAACCAAAGCTCACATTAGAAAATTCATTACAAACCATGATAAATAAGAAAAATAGAAAAAAAGCCAAAGAAATACAAGAATCCATAATGATATAGGGCTTGATTTAGTCGCTAGGCAACCGGCTGTTCCCGGATTCATCCACCCCTCCAGCTGACTGCCTGTGGAATTCTGACTGAATTAACCTGAAAATCACAGTGAAACTCAGTTTGGAGGCAGTTAATATCTGTCACCTCAGCCAAAGTGTTCCATTTTTTTTTCCAAAACACAAAAACTCACCTTGGTCATGTTACCTGTAGATTTCTAAGCTTCAAATGCCTATTTGTTTTGTTTTTTATTTCATAATGGCTACTCTCTACACACTCTTCTTTGCATTGCATCAGAATACAAAATTTGGGAAGGAAGAAGGCAAAGCCAACTCAGACCCTGAAAACATTTGGGAAATTGCCACACAAGAAACCACAAATCGGCTGAGGCACTCAAAACAATGACAGCAAGCCAGAAGTGGAGCAAGCCAACAGCTGTGCCCTGATTGAAAAAGAACCATCCTCTTGTGCCCTGAACTCCATATTGCAGCCTCAAAACCAAAGCTCACATCAGAAAATTCATTACAAACCATGATAAATAAGAAAAAAGTGAAAAAGCCAAAGAAATGCAAGAATCCATAATGATATTGGGTTTGATTTAGTTGCAAGGAAACCGGCTGTTCCCAGATTCATCCACCACTAAAGCTGACTGCCTGTGGAATTCTGACTGAATGAACCTGACAATCGCAGTGAAACTCAAGAAACCAAATTTCAGCTGAGGCACCCAAAACAAAGACAATAGCCAGAATTGGAGCACACCAACAGCTGTGTCCTGTTTGAAAAAGACCATTCCTCAGGTGCCCTGAACTCTATATTGCAGCCTCAAAACCAAAGCTCACATCAGAAAATTCATTACAAACCATGATAAATAAGGGAAATGTGAAAAAGCCAAAGGAATGCAAGAGTCCTTTGTGATATTTGGCTGGATTTAGACACAAAGAAACTGGCTGTTTCCAGATTCATCCCCCTCTTCCACAGACTGACTCTGGAATTCTGATTGAATTCACCTCAAAATCGCACTCACACTCATTTTGGAGGGAATTAGAATCTGTCCCCTCAGCAGAAGCGTTCTATGTCATTTTCCAAAACACAGAAACTCATCTTGGTTGTGTTGCCTGTAGATTTCTAATCCTGAAAGGTCAATGCGCTGTGGTTTTTTTTTTTTCTTTCATAATGGCTACTCTCCAAAACATGCTTGTATTGCATCAGAATACAAAATTTGGGAATAAGAAGGCAAAACCGACTCAGACCCAGAAAACATTTAGGAAATTGGCACTCAAGAAACCACAAATCGGCTGAGGCACCCAAAACAATGACAGCAAGCCAGAAGTGGAGCAAGCCAACAGCTGCGCCCTGATTGAAAAAGAACCTTCCTCTTGTGCCCTGAACTCAATATGCCAGCCTCAAAACCAAAGCTCACATCAGAAAATTCATTACAAACCATGATAAATAAGAAAAATGAGAAAAAAGCCAAAAAAATGCAAGAATCCATAATGATATTGGACTAGATTTAGTCTCAAGAAAACCGAATGTTCCCGCATTCATCCACCCCTCCAGCTGATGCCTGTGGAATTCTGACTGAATTAACCTGAAAATCGTAGTGAAACTCAGTTTGGAGGGAATTAATATCTGTCACCTCAGCCAAAGTGTTCCATTTTATTTTCCAAAACACAAAAACTCACCTTGGTCGTGTTACCTGTAGATTTATATTCTTCAAATGCCTAATTGTAATGTTTTTTATTTCATAATGGCTACTCTGTCCAAACTCTTGTTTGTGTTGCGTCAGAATTACAAAATTTGGGAAGGAAGAAGGGAAAACCAACTCAGACCCAGAAAACATTTAGGAAATTGCCACACAAGAAACCACAAATCGGCTGAGGCACCCAAAACAATGACAGCAAGGCAGAATTGAAGCAGGCCAACAGCTGTGCCCTTTTTGAAAAAGACCATTCCTCCTGTGCACTGAACTCTATATTGCAGCCTCAAAACCAAAGCTCACATCAGAAAATTCATTACAAACCATGAAAAAAAGAAAAAAGAGAAAAAGCCAAAGAAATGCAAGAGTCCTTTGTGATATTGGGCTTGATTTAGTTGCAAGGAAACCAGCTGTTCCCGGATTCATCCACCCCTCCTAGCTGACTGGCTGTGGAATTCTGATTGAATTCACCTGAAAATCGCACTCACTCTCGATTTGGAGGAAATTAATATCTGCCCCTCAGTGGAAGGGTTCTATGTCATTTTCCAAAACCCAAAAACTCATCTTGGTCATGTTGCCTATGATTTCTAATCATGAAAACCCAATATGTTCTGTTTTTCAATTTCCTGATGGATCCTCGTTCTAAACCCTTGTTTGTATTGCATCAGAATACACAATTTGAAAAGGAAAAAGGCAAAACAAACTCAGACCAACAAAGCATTTAGGAAAAAGTCGCTCAAAATGAAAAATTGCCTGAGGCACCCAAAGCAATTACAGAAAGCCAGAATTGGAGAGAAACAACAGCTGTGCCCTAATTGAAAAAGACCATTCCTCTGGTTCCCTGAACTCCTTAAGCCAGCCTCAAAACCACAACCCACATCAGAAAATTTATTACAAACCATGATAAATAAGAAAATGTGAAAAATGCAAAAAAGAAAAAGAAATGCAAGAGTCCTTCGTGATATGGCGCTTGTTTTAGTACAAGGAAACCAGCTGTTTCCGGATTCATCCACCCCTCCCAGCTGACTGACTGTGGAATTCTGATTGTATTCACCTGAAAAGAGAGAACATTTATAAGTATATTGGGACTGTGGAACCTGTCATTTACCAATCACATGTTAGACTGAATCATAGACCAAATATAGGGAAGAAATCCTATGCATGTAAACCTTGTGGGAATTCATTCAGTATTAAATACCCTCCATCACAGCACTCATATTGTGGAAAACCCTCATGTGTGTAATGATTGTGTGGAAACCACTCACCAGAAGTCAGATCTCATTAGACATCAGAGAATTCACACAGGGTTGAAATCTTACAAATCTAATGACTGTGGGAAGTTCTTTGGCCAGAAGAAACACCTCATAAATCATCAGAGAATTCACACAGGTGAGAAACCTTTTGAATGTAATGACTGTGGAAAATCCTTTGGCCAGAAGGCAAACCTCATAAATCATCAGAGAATTCACACAGGTGAGAAACCTTATGAATGCAATTACTATGGAAAATCCTTTGGCCAGAAGGCAAACCTCATAAATCATCAGAGAATTCACAGAGGGGAGAAACCTTATGAATGCAATCATTGTGGAAAAGCCTTTGCTGAGAAATCAAAGCTCACAAAGCATCAGACAATTTGTACTGGGGGAAACCTTATGATTGCAATGACTGTGGAAAAACCTTTGCTGAGAAGTCAAACCTCAGAAAGTATCAGAGCCTTCACACCATGGAGAAAGCTTATAAATGAAATGACTGTGGAAAAGCCTTTGGTCCCATCCTTGCATACCAAGGATAAATCCCACTTGGTCTGGGTGGATGATCTTTCTGATGCATTGTTGGATTCAATTGGCCAGAATTCTGTTGCAGATCTTTGCATGTATGTTCATCAGGGAAATTGGTCTATAATTACTTTCTTTGTTGCACTTTTTTCAAGTTTAGGAATGAAGGTGATGTTGGCTTCATAGAAAGAATTTGGGAGAATCGCCTCTCTCTCAATTGTTTTGAATAACTTGAGAAGAATTGCAGTTAGTGCTTTAAATGTCTGTTAGAATTCAGCAGTGAAGCCTTCCAGTTTTGGGGTTTTCTTGGTAGTGATGGTCTTTATTACTGGTATCATTTCCATCTGGTTATGTGTGTGTTTAGGTTTTCTATATCTTTGTTGCTCAATTTAGGTAGGTTTTATGGATGGAAGGATGGTGGAAAGCCTCTTTGCTGTACTTCATAACTCATAAGATATCAGAGTATCCACACAGGGAATTTTCTACTTGACCTTTTTGTGCAAGTTATATCTCATGAAATATTAGAGAATTCACCAAGGGGAGAAATGCATGAATATAATACATGTGAATAGCCTTTGTGGTGCAAATCAGACCTCATCAAACATAAAAGAATTCTCATGGGGAGCAATTTTATGAATGTAATGACTCAGAGCCTTTTACCATAATTCAGCCCTCATTGTACATCATCAAATTCATATAGGGAAAAACTCCTTTGAAAGTAAAATCCCTTTAATTAGAAGCCATACCTCATAAGACAACAGGGAATTCACGTGGGAGAGAAACCTTATGGGTGTAATGAGTGTTGGAAAGCTCTGCCCAAATCTCTCCTTATATCAGAATGCACAACATATATATCTAATGAATGAAATAAATGTGAGAAAGTCATTTCACATAGGTAATGCCTCATAATCCATCATGGAATTTGAACAAGGGAGAGACCTTAACAATATAATGAATGTGGAAGAGCTTTTCTCCAAAATTCATGTAAGTATTGTGACAAAACCTTTTGCTGGAAATCACATCCTATCCAACAGAGACTCATGTAAAGGAGAAAGCTTATAAATATTATTAGAGTCAGAAGTCAATGGTACATCAGAGAATTGACACAGGTGGTTTCTTAGGCGTATACTGATTGTGCAAAAACATTTTCTTTGTTTCAGGCTTGTATAGACACAGAATTCACAAAAGGTGATAGTCTTTGCATGCTGTAAATACAATAAAACCTTTAGCCAGAAATTAGACATCAACAGACTTCAGAGAATTCATAAGGAACAAAAGTCTATGCAATGAATTTGGAAAATGTATTTCTGTTATAAATCAGTCTTCAATTCCCATGAATAGACTCACAAATGAGAAAACATGCATGCATAGAAAAGTTTTGTACCATAAATTATCTCTAGATGGTAAACTAATATATCACACAAAAGAAATATCATGAGTGTAATGGAATTGGGAAACCCTTTGCTATAAGGCAGATTTCCAGAAAGCTTAGCAAGATTACAGAAAAGTCTCTGAAAATGTAACATGTCTGAAAGATTTGTTGGCATCACAAACTGGAGGATAGCTCAAGTGCATGTGTTTTTGTGCCTGGCATCCAAATTGATATCTCTTTTTCTTTGATGAATTCCTTGTTTATTTATTTAGCAGATTTAGAGACAAAGGATTCCTGTCCATTGATTTACTACTATATGCCCACAATTGCCATGGTAAAGTATGGCAAAAACTGAGTGCTGGGGGCTGTGAATCTGATTCATCACTGATAACATTGAAGACATTGGTTCCTGGTTCTTATGCTGCTATGCATGGAAATGTTTCTCTAATTTCATTTTCAAATAGTTCATTGTTAATATAAAGAAATGCTTCTAATTTTTAAAATTTCATTGAAATAATTTGTGATTAATGTGTCCTAGTCATGCATTATTACAGGGTGTAGTGCAATATTTGCACACATTTATGCAGTAAAAAGTGATCAAGCTAAGCAACTACAGTTTTATTAAGTTTTTAAAGAGTTATTTATTTGAAAGACAGAGTTACAGAGAGAAGTAGCAGCAGAGAGAGAGAGAGGTCTTCCTCTGCCGGTTCACTCCCCAGATGGCCACAATGGCCGGAGCTCTGCCAATCTGATTCCAGGAACCAGGAGCTTCTTCCAGATCTCCCACTTGGGTGCAGGGACCCAAGGACTTGGGCCATCTTCTACTGCTTTCCCAGGCCATAGCAGAGAGTTGGATCAGAAGAGGAGCAGCCAGGACTAGAACTGGTACCCACATGGGATGCTGGTGCTTCAGGCCAGGGTGTTAGCCCACTGTGCCACAATGCTGGCCCCCAAGCAACTACAGTTTCTAATTCTTCTCCATGATTTGAGACTACCAGCTCCTCTCCTTCAGTTCTTTACACAGAACCTAATATGGTTGAATGTAGTCATCTCATTATATTATGGAACACCAGAAGTTCTTTCTGCCTCTTTGATTTTTGATACCTATTATCCAATCCCCCTCTATCCCTAGCTGCTTCCCTTCTCAGCCTCTAGTAATCACAGTTCTGTGTTCAGATCCATTATTTTCTTTCACTTCCACATGCGACAAGGACCAGGTGACATTTGTGTTCCTGCTTCTGTCTTATTTCAATTAATTTAATAATATTTTGTTCTTTTTTTGTATCTAAAAGAGGTTGCCCTGTCCATTGTTTTTCATTGATGGACAGCTAGATTGGTTTCAAATCCTGGCTGCAGTGAACTGTGTTATAGTGGCTGTGTTATGGGAAAATTGCTGTATCTTTGATATGCTCTCCTCCTTTCCTTCTAATAAAATTTCCTTATTCTATATAGCCAAGAGCAAGATAACTCTCACATGGTAGGTCAATTTTTATCTTAGTTTAATTTTTGTTATTTATTTGAAAGAGTTACAATAGAGGTAGAGACACAGAGAGGTCCTCCATTAGCTGGTTCGCTCTACAGATGACTACAAAGGCCAGAGTTATGCCATTATGAAACCTGGAGACGGGAGCTTCCTCTGGGTCTCCCACATGGGTGCATGGGCCCAAGGACTTGGGCCATCTTCTACTGCTATCCCAGGAGATAGCAGAGAGCAGTATTGGAAGAAGAGCAGCTGGAACTAGAACTGGCACCCAAATGGGATGCTGGCCCTTCAGGCCAGGGCTTTAACTCACTGCACAACAGCGCCAGCCCCAATTTTTATCCTTTTTAAGGAATGACCATACTGTTCTGCATAACATCTGTACTAACTTGTGTTTTCACCCACCATATATGATGGTTTTCTTTTCCCATGTGCTCTCTAGCATTTGTTATTTTTTATCAGTTTGGCATAAAAATGATATAGTATTGTTCATGTTTTTGTGTATTTTGAAATCAGTTAATTTGTTTATTAAATCTTTATTATTTGAAAGGTGGATTTAGAGAGAGAGGGAAAGACATAGATAGCTTTCATCTGCTGGCTCACACCCCAGAGAGTTTCAACAGTTGAGCCTGGGGCATGCTGGAGTCAGGAGCTTCATCCAAGTCTCCCACATGAGTGGCAAGGACCTGAGTCCTTCGTCCATCTTCTGCTGGTTTCCCAGGTGTTTAGCAGTGAGCTAAATTGGAAGTGGAGATTCCTAAACTCAAAGTGGAACTCAGATGTTATGCTGGCCTCACAGATTGCAGCTTTCCCCACTTGGCCACAATGCCAGCCCCTCTATCAATTTAATTCCTCAAAAATAGCTCAGTAATGTTGGCATCTATCTCATTTTGTTTTTTCTCTGTTATTATTCAACTTATTGATGTCTTATTTTTGTTCACATTATTCCTCTCAATTGCTCTACCTGAGGTGAGTAGGGCTGCTGTGTTGCTTAAATGAAGTGTATGCTTTAGATTACTCATTTAATGAGTGCATGTCATTCACATAGCACTTCACTGAAGTTCTACTATGTCCCAAATCCTCTTCTAGGCACAGAATTTAGACCACTTTTCTCTTAGGCCCAGATCTTGCCTTTAACATACTACTTGGAATTTAGTAGCTCATGAAATCTGCAGACTGCATAAATGAATGAATATTTTGAGGGCTGTGCTTTTGTGGAGGAACTTCATAGGAGACCGAAGGAATAAAATAAATCAAAAGTATCCACAGTATATAGAATGTATACTATTTTACAAGTCACAGAGAAGAAGAAGAAGAAGGAAAGTAGTAAGACTAGAAAGTTTGTGGCAAGACTAACAGGCGCTGGTCAAGAACTTAATAAGCACATTAGGAAAGCAGTAAGGTTTCTTTTTTTTTTTTTTTTTGAGGAAAAGTTTTTATTTCTAGTGATGAAATTGGCTACAGAACATTATGAAAGTTTAAAAATACAAAGAGAAATTGTCTATAATTAATAGATTCAAAATTTGACAATCAGTGAATATCATTATTAGTCATTACCAACAACAGTTATTGATTTGAAAGGCAGAGTGACAGGAAGAGGGAACCACTGCTTCACTCCCCAGACACTTGCAATAGCCAAAGCTTGACCAAGCCAAAACCAGGAACTGGGAATTCATTCTGGATGTCCCATTTGGGTGCAGGGACCCAAGCACTTCTGCCATCCTCCGTCTCCTCCCAGGGTGCACACTAGCAGAAACTTGCCTCAAAGCAGAGAAGCTACCACTCAAGCCAGGCATTTGTATATGGGATGTGGGTGTGTGGTGGTGATAGCAAGCCCTCATGGATAAAAAAAAACAAACAAAAAAAAAAAACAAAGTTATTTCTATGCCAAGGAAATTACTCTGTAGTCTTTCTCTTATAAACTACGTATTGCTGAACCTAGATAATTTTTCCTTTATTTAACAATGACATGAAAATGTCAGTTGAGTTGGCTTTCCTGAAGACCTTGTTTCTTGAATATTAGTGGCTAGCTGAGATAAATTCTTTTCATCTCTTTCTCGCTTCGGCAGCACATGTGCTCGCTTCGGCAGCACATATACTAAAATTGGAATGATACAGAGAAGATTAGCATGCCCCTGCGCAGTAAGGTTTCTTTACCTCCCTGTAGGCTCTGCTCTCCAGAGGTGAACAGGGTCCTCTAAACCCACTTGCTGCACACACAAACACCTGAGTGTTGTATTCTCCCACAGGTGTTGGAGACTGATATGGTGTTCTGATTTATATTTACATAATGGCTAGTGACATCGGGCATATTCACATGTTTTGACCATGTACATTTCTTCTGAGAAATGTCTATTCAGATCCTTGCCTGTTTCTTCACTGTATTTTTTGGAGTTTTTCCAATTCATGTAAATGTTCTGGAAATCTGTAAACATTCAGAGTTTTAATTTTTCCTGCCATCTGTTCATTGTATCTACACTCTGATGTTTACTTTGTTGTGAAGAAGTATCTTAGTTGGATATACTCAAATGTCTCTGTTTTTATTTTTGTGACTATTGCTATTGGAATCTTACCCAAAAGCTATTGTGTGTTGACAATATTTAGAGTTTCCCTATGTTTACTTGGGTTTGGGTCTTATGATTACATTTTAATTCACTGTGAGTTCACTTTCACATAGTGTAAGAGATGTTGGAGTCTCTTTTCAGGCTTCTACATATGGATAATCAAGTTCCTCTGCACCACTTGTGAAAGAGATTCTTCTTTCTCCAGTTCATTTGAGTTCCTTTGTTAAATATGAGTTGCTGGTAGAAATTTGGGTTTATTTCTATGCTACCAAGTCTTTTCCATTGAACTATGTGTCTGTTATTATATCAGTGCTAACACTTCTTCTTTTTTTTTTGCAGTATATTTATTTGAAAGGCAGAGTTACAGAGAGGTAGAGGCAGAGAGAGAGAGAGGTCTTCCATCCACTGGTTTACTCCCCAAATGGCCACAATGGCCGGAGCTCTGTTGATCTGAATCCAAGTGTCAGGAGCTTCTTCCAGGTCTCTATGCAGGTGCAGGGGCCCAAAGACTTTGGCCATTTTCTACTTTTTTCTCAGGCTATACCAGAGAGGGGTATAAGAAGTGGAGCAGCTGGGAAACATACTGGCACCCATATGAGATGCCGGCACTGCAGACGGTGACTTTACCTGCTTTGTCATAGTGCTGACCCCTGTAATATGTCTTAAAATATGGTGTGATGTCTCCAGCTTTTTTTTTGCTTTATAATATTGCTTTAGATGTTAAGCATCTCTCATGTTTCTATGTGAATTTTAGCATCATTTTTTCTAGCTCTGAGAACATCGTTGGTATGTTGATTGGGATTACATTGAATTTGCAAATTGCTTTTGGTAGTATGGATATTTTGGTATTATTCTTCCCATTCACAAACATAAGTTTTCTGTGAGACTGTCAAAAAGCCTTGACAAAAATTGGACTTTATTACACAAAAATTCATCACTTTTTGGGATCATTTAAATCCATAATTTTGCACTAATATTTGATAAATAATTAAAGACTTTGAGCATTTTAGTAGGAGAAATTAAAATATTTATCAATTTATTCAAATATTGTTTAGATGTGATATTCAAATATTGTTTAGAGCCATTGTCTGTATTCCCTCTAAATTACGATCTTTTTGCTTTTTGCCTGTTAAACTTGTCCCTTGATTCAAGAACCCTTTTTAATGTAATGTAAACTGAAAATGTCATTTCATAAGCTAAAAAAAATGACAAAGAAGGAAAAAGAAGGGAGGGAGGTTGAGTATATAATTATGTTCTCCGAATTTTTTCTATAAAACATATTGAATCATTTAAAAGCTAATTAAAATTAAACTCAAAATTGGACCATTATGACCAATATTTAAAACAAGTGATTAAAAACTGTAGATGTCTTCAATTTTGATTATCATTCTTCTTTAGAATATCTGAAAGAAATCCGGCTTCTCACTTTAAAATATACCAGTGTGTTAGAATTCAGTATTAAATGACTTTGTTTAAAAGTTTTATTTAATCTATTGCTTTAAGTAGTAATACTATGGCCATTGTAAAACAAAATCCTTATCATTTTTCATAAAACAGAAAGGGCCTTTAAAACATCATCACTAAAAATATTAAGAGACCTAAAATATAACATTCTTAAAACCCAAGTGATACCATTCAAAATTTTCAAATATGCAGGGATAGTTCATGTCAAGTAACTAAATAATTGTTAAGTGTATATATGGAATAGCTTCTATAAATTCTTTTGGCAAGGGCTGGCACTGTGCCATAGTGGGTGAGGCTGCCACCTGCAGTGCTGGTATTCCATAGGGGCATCAGTTCAAGACCTGGCTGCTCCACTTCCTATCCAGCTCTCTGCTATGGCCTGGGAAACACTATAAAATGGTGCAAGTCCTTGGGCCCCTGCACCTGCATAGGAGACCAGGAAGAGGCTCCTGGCTCCTGCCTTCCAGTCAGCACAGCTGCAGCCATGGAGGCCAACTGTGGAGTGAACCAGTGAATGGAAGACCATTCTCTCTGCCTGTCCTTCTCTCTCTGTGTAATTCTGACTTTCAAATAATATAAATAAATCTTTAAAATTTTTTTTGGCAAATAGATGAAGCTACTTGTTATACATTTCAAATAAATAGCAAACATACTAGAAAAATATATTGAATAAAATTTAAGCAACTCATAGCTATACACAGAAATTTCTCACCATAACAACATAGCAACCACTAAATTTCCAAATTCAATTTTCCACAACTTAGAATCTTTAACTCCAGAAGGAGTACAAAATTGACAGAACAGTGGCCTATGTATCAGGATACCTAATGCTAATACAGAATTATCCCTGCCACAACTTACCTATGTGACCTTGAACAATTCACTTTACTTCTCTGGGCTTGGCATTTAGCATCCTCATGTGATAAAGGAGGCTTGGATAAGATCAGTTGTACTCTATCTTGAGACTTCAATGATCTCTCAGTTTCCAAACAGGCACCTTAAGGGAAAGTAAACCTTTAGATCAAAGCTTACATTTTTAAATATAAATATATTTTAAACTGTTTCTACAACTAGTACAAAACAACACATTCAAATGTGTACCATGCCACTTTTCAATATTTGGGAATAATTAATGCATCATTTTAGAGCATTGTCTTGAGGCCAGTGCTGTGGTGTAGCTAGTAAAGCCACTGCATGCAGTGGGGGCATCCCACATGGAGGCCGGTTCAAGTCCAGGCTGCTCCATTTTCCATTCAGCTGTCTGCTATAGCCTGGGAGAGCAGTAGGAAGTTGGCCCAAGTCCTTGGGCCCCTGAATCTGCATGGGAGACCCTGAAGAGGTCCTGGCTCCTGGTTTCAGATTGGCATATCTCTGACCTTTTAGGCCATCTGGGGAGTGAACCAGCAGATGGAGGACCTCTCTCTCTCTCTCTCTTCCTCTTGTTCACTATCTGTGTAACTCTGACTTCCAAATAAATAAATAAATAAATCTTTTAAAAAATCAAAAGAATATTGTCTGGCACACAGTGAACCACTAAGTACAAGATATTATTAGTAATATTAGATTGAAATATTGAAATAAACTAGGCAATAAGCCTTAAGATGCAAATTAATACCAAGAAATATAATCTCAAATTTCTGTGTTCAACAAGGTAGTCTCTTTTCACTACTAACTTTATACTAAATAAGATATTTTGATATTTTGTTAAGAGTAAATTTATCGGGGGCCAGCGCCGTGGCTCACTTGGTTAATTCTCCACCTGTGGTGCTGGTATCCCTTATGGGCAAAGTGTTCTAGTCCTGGTTGCTCCTCTTTCAGTCCAGCTTTCTGCTATGGCCCGGGAAGGCAGTAGAGGATGGCCCAAGTGCTTGGGCCCTGCACCCGGATGGGAGACCAGGAGAAAGCACCTGACTCCTGGCTTTGGATGGGCACAGCTCCAACTGTGGCAGCCATCTGGGGACTGAACCAATGGAAGGAAGACCTTTCTGATTTCTCACTGTATATAACTCTACCTGTCAAATAAAAAAAAATTATTAGTTTTTCATAAAAACTGCAGTATTGAAAAAGTTCTAAAATCCCTCTAATTCTAAATGTCTGTGACTGCTAACTCATTAGCACATATTGCATTCTTTACATCTGGGTAATCATGACAATTCACTTTTAAATGATTAACAGATCTGCTGTTATATATAAATACATGCTTTTCCGAAAATCATACAATAAGCAGGCTACATACTTTACTTCAAGTAGAACTGCCATATCCAGTCCTACAATTGTAAATAAGACAGTTTCAATTGTTCAGCATTATCAATTATAAATTCCAATCGTGTAGCAATACTCATAAGAATTTAGGGGGCCGATGCTGTGGAGTAGCAAGTAGAGCTGTGGCTTGCAGTGCTGACATTCCAATTGGGTGCCAGTTCAAGTCCTGGCTACTCAAATTACTATCCATCTTTTTAGGCAAGTAAGACTTACTATCCAGCAGTAGAGGATGGCCCAGGCCCTTGGGCTCCTGCACCTGCATAGGAGACCCAAAAGAAGCTGCTGGCTCCTGGCTTTGGATTGGCAGAGCTCCAGCCATTGTGGCCAAATGGGGAGTGAACCAGCGGTTGGAAGACTGCTCTCTCTCTCTCTCTCTCCTTCTCTGTGTAACTCTGATTTTCAAGTAAAATAAATGAATCTTTTTTTAAAAAGGATGAAATAAAAAGGAAGATGAAGATTACAAAATTGTTTAATTTTTTTAATAAATATAAATTTCCAAAGTACAGCTTTTGGATTACAGTGGCTTCCCCTCCCCCAAAACATCCCTCCCACCCATAATCCTCCTATTTCCTGCTTCCTCTCCCATCCCAGAAGATTACAAAATTGTATGAAGGACATTTGTACAGTAAACAAATATACTGATTTCCAATGCAATATTTGAATACTTGAAGCAGGAAGGCTAAGTACTTCTTTGCCAAAATAACATGTTTTCTCCAGTGTAAAACCCATTTGCCATCCCAATACACAAAGGGATTTGGGGCAAGAAGGAAAAAAGAAGTCCACACATGCAGAAATTTTAAGCAAAACAAAATAGAGAATGTATTTAGTTTCATGTAAATCACATGAGAATTAATAGTATTCTACCAATTTGCAACAAATATTTTTAACTTTAATGAATGAATGAACTTTCAGTTACATAGCAGGAAACTTCTACCCTCTCCCATAAAACTGAAAGAGAAACTTTTTAAAAGTAAAAACTGATGAAAGAATTCTGCAATACATGTTAATGTTAAGTAGCCCAGCAGAGTTTATTTAGAAATACAAACACACACACAGAAAATAAATACATTAAAATCTTACTGAATAGTCCAGTAATAGTTCAGGATCCAATATGTGTGCAAAAGATTCTGGATTTCCCAGTCACTTTGTATAGGAAATGATGTGCTTTGCTATGTAGCATGTAACTTTAGATTCCTGAACACCTCCACTTTGCTTCTTACCCTGAGTCCCAGCAAATACAGGAACACAGCTGTTGAGTCATTCATTTTCTGGATTTGGGAATATCAAAGAATTAATGAGTATAGAAAGTTGTACAGCAAAGACCAAGAATATCCAAGGGAGGTCAGGAAAATCAATTGAACAAGTCAAAATACTATGAATGTATACTGAATGCTCTGTTTTTAATATGTCTTACTTACCTAAAAAGACATGAGGGCTATTGCTCTCTCTCTTAATACAACTAAGGAGAAGATATCACCAATGCTCAAGAAAAATGAATACACAGCAGAGCTAATACAAAATCCCCAAATTCCAAAATAGAAAAACTGGATATGCACTCCTTACACACACCCTGAAGTGGCAATGAAGTAGAACAAATCTAAAATTAGAAAAAAATCTTTTTTTAAAGATTTATTTATTTATTTGAAAGTCAGAGTTGCACAGAGAGAGGCAGAGAAGAGAGAGGGGTCTTCCATCCACTGGTTCTCTCCCCAGTTGGCTGCAATGGCCAGAGTTGTGCCAATCCAAAGCCAGGAGCAAGGAGCTTCTTCCAGGTCTCCCACATGGGTGCAGGGGCCCAGGACTTGGGCCATCTTCTACTGCTTTCCCAGGCTATAGCAGAGATCTGGATCCATATGAGCTGCCAGCACTGCAAGTGGTGGCTCTACCCACTATGCCACACCGCTGGCCCCGAAAATTCTTGTCAAATTAAGAACATTTAACCTTTGTTTTAGAGTGCATTATTAAAATATCTAAACTGGGGGAATACATAATTTCTTTCTTTAGAAATCAGAAGAGAAAAAGAACACTTCAAGCCTACTGTGACACCACACAGAAGGAATGGAGAATCATGATCCCAATTAGCCTAGGGACAGAATAAAAGGGAGGGAAATAGGAACAACAGAATTAAGATGAATAAGCTTTGACAGCTGAGGGAATCTGAATGTAAAGAAAAGGCATGCAGTTAACTGAAACAATAGAGATAATTCTGAGAGGAAAAAACATTGTTAAGTCATATTAATGGGGCCAGAGCTGTGACTTAGTAAAGTAAAAAAAAAAAATCTAAAATTTGTTTTTAAATTATATAATTAAAAAAGATAAAAAAGATGTTCAATCTTAAGTCTCTACAGCATAAGATATACATCAATTTTCCCAGGTTCTATTTGCATTTATTAACAAAGTTTCATGGGTGTAATCACTAAAGTGGCTCCAATAAGTCTTTTTATAAAAATTATTTTTTATTTTGACAGGCAGAGTGGACAGTGAGAGAGACAGAGAGAAAGGTCTTCCTTTTTCTGTTGGTTTACCCCCTAGTGACCGCTGCCGCCAGTGTGCTGCAGCTGGCACATGGCACTGATCCAAAGCCAGGAGCCAAGTGCTTCCTCCTGGTCTCCCATGCAGGTACGGGGCCCAAGCACTTTGGCCATCCTCCATTGCACTCCTGGGCCATAGCAGAGAGCTGGACTGGAAGTGGAGCAACTGGGACAGAATCTGGCTCTCCCAGCAGGACTAGAACTTGGTGTGCCTGCACCGCAGGTGGAGGATTAGCTTATTGAGCCATGGAGCCTGCCTCCAATAAGTCTTAACCTGGGATGCAACTAAATTTAACAAGGATACTCAATAGGAATTTTAGAAGAATTCCAAAATATGTATCAGAATAAAAATAAATACTTTACTTGGTACATCTCATTTTAACTATACTATTGTCTAAATTTCCAAATGTCAGATGTACTAAAAAAATCCCCAAAGCAGCAGAGTTGGTCCGACATGATGAGGAATAAAATAAAGAAAATGAGAATTCGCAGATCCCAGATTAAAATAACCAAGAAGGCCCAATAAAAGAAAACTCAATGTCTTCATACACTAACATTTATTACCTCAGATTTATTTAACAAAAAGGTGATTATTCCAGCTACATCCTATTAGGTAGCCCAATTTTACCTGCTAAATCCATTTAAAAAAAGCACCTCATGATATATTACTAAAATCATATTGCTATATGCCATCCACCATGTCCACTGTACCTTATACCTAATGTTAACAGATCTGATGAAAATCAGTAGATAAATGATGTGTCTTAACCACGTGTGGGAAATGTCTTTTGTTCAACGTTTTTCCAAAAACCCCTCAGTCTCAGTTTGCCTTCACCTTGAAAAGACACTTCTGAGGTTTACTAATCAGTCCAGCTTCTTCGGGCCTCCCTCCAATGCAAGGGGCTAAAATCCATCAAAATAAACTCTAGGCACTGTCCTTGTGCTCCCAGTGACTTTTTCACTCTAGGGGCTCACAAACCTTCTAAATTCTTTAGATCACCTGTGATGTCCATTAGTTCTCAAAGACTATGATGCAAGTAATTTCCCCTCTTGGAACCTTGTTATTAACTGTGCTGTATGAGAAATGAAGTCTCCTACACACCTTGTGCTTATGATTCTCCAAACCATGTTGCCTGCTAGGACTTTGGCCATGAATATAGGACAGCAATACCTGAACATGATTACTGAGATCTCCTTAATAAAGGATAGACTGGGGCCAGCACTGTGGTGCAGTGGTGTAATCCTTTACCTGCAATGCTGGCACCCCATATGAGCACCAGTTCTAGTCCCCATTTCTCCTTTTCCCATCCAGCTCTCTGCAATAGCCTGGGAAAGCAGTAGAAGCTGTTCCAAGTGCTTTGGTCCCTGCCAAAATATGGGAGACCTGGAAGCTCCTAGCTCAGATTGGCCCAGCTGCAGACTTTGCAGTCATTAGGGGAGTAAATGAGCATATGGAAGACCTTTCTGTGTCTCTTCTTCTCACTCTCTGTAAGTAAACCTGTCAACTACATAAATAAATTCCTTATATATATATTTACATTTATTTATATATTTATGTATATAAATATATTCATATATAAAATATATTATAATTTATCATACAATATATTATATAATATATAATTATAAACAGATAATATTATATAATTTATTATATGTATTTTATATATATATATATATATATTATTGAGATGACTTCAATAGCCAGAGTGTGGCCAGGTTGAAACCAGGAGCTTTTCCTCTGATGTGTGTCCCAGGAACCCAGGTACTTGGAGCATCTTTCACTGCTTTTTCAATCCATTGGTAAGGAGCTGGATCAGAAATAATTATTTATATATAAATAACAAATTCATATATAATATATACAATTATATATTTATAATAATTATATGCAATTCTATATTATGTATAGAAATATATAGTATAATATATAATATATATTATAATATATAAATATATATATGATGGACCAAAATATGGTATTCTCCATTTGGCAGAAGGGACAGGCTCCAATATCTACTGTCTATGTCAGTATGTCAGCATAATGCAGGAGGTAACCCCTCTACCAAATAAGAAAATCTATTTCAGTTCAGCTGGACATCATTCTGCTGACTGTTGACCTTATTACTGTTAGTCTGGATGCTTTCATTGGTTGCAATCCAGAGACCCAATTTTCCCATAGATATAAACATCAGCAAACATGAAAATTTGGTAAGAAAAGCTTAAACTGAGAGTTATGATTAATAACTATTTTTTTTTAATTTTTATTTAATGCATATAAATTTCCAAAGTACGACTTATGGATTACAATGGCTTCCCCCCCATACCGTCCCTCCCACCCACAACCCTCCCCTTTCCCACTCCCTCTCCCCTTCCATTCACATCAAGATTCATTTTTGATTATCTTAATATACAGAAGATCAGCTTAGTATACATCAAGTATGGATTTCAACAGTTTGCTCCCACACAGAAACATAAAGTGAAAAATAATAGATGATTTTTTTTTAAATGATGATGAAATCAGAGCAGACCTATTGTCATGTTTAATCCCAGTGAGAGTCAAGTTGGGAATTGATAATTTCTTTTTTTTTTTTTAACAGAGGATCAGTTTAGTATGCATTAAGTAAGGATTTCAACAGTTTGCACCCCCATAGAAACACAAAGTGAAATATATTGTTTGAGTACTCGTTATAGCATTAAATCTCAATGTACAGCACATTAAGGATAGAGACCCTACATGAGGAGTAAGTGCACAGTGACTCCTGTTGTTGACTTTACCAATTGACACTCCTGTCTATGGCATCAGTAATCTCCCTATGCTCCAGTCATGAGTTTCCAAGGCTATGGAAGCCCTCTGAGTTCTCCGACTCTTATCTTGTTTAGACAAGGTCGTAGATAACCCTACGGTTCGACCCAGCCATCCCACTCCTTGGAATTTACCCAAAGGAATTTAAATTGGCAAACAAAAAAGAGGTCTGCACCCTAATGTTTATTGCAGCACAATTCACAATAGCTAAGACCTGGAACCAACCTAAATGCCCATCAACGATAGACTGGATAAAGAAATTATGGGATATGTACTCTTTAGAATACTATACCGCAGTAAGAAACAACGAAATCCAGTCATTTGCAACAAAATGGAGGAATCTGGAACACATCATGCTGAGTGAAATAAGCCAGTCCCAAAGGGACAAATACCATATGTTCTCCCTGATCAGTGACAACTGACTGAACACCAAGAGGGAAACCTGTTGGAGTGAGGTGGACACTATGGGAAATGGTGGCTTGATCAGCATAGCCCTGACTGTTAATGAACAACTTAATACATTATCCCTCTTAGTAGTTTTTTTTATCTGTTCTACTTAATATGACTGGTTTAGATCTGTAATTGATGCACAGTTATTCTTAAGTGTTGAAAATTAACTGAAATGTGATCCCTGTTGAACATGGTGGTGGGAATGGGAGAGGGAAGAGATGTATAATTTGGGACATGCTCAGGCTGACTTGCCCCAAGTGGTGGAGTTGGAAGCATACCAGGGGATTCCAATTCAATCCCATTGAGGTGGCATGTACCAATGCCATCTCACTGTTCCAGGTGATCAGTTTCAGTTCACAGTTGGTCATGGTGGAGGGACTGGGAGTCAAAGGGAGCACATAGACAAGTCTAGTACCTGCTAACGCTAACCGATGGAGTAAATAAAGGGGAGAGTGATCCAACATGGGAAGTGAGATACTCAGCAGACTCATAGAATGGCAGATGTCCTAAATAGCACTCTGGCCTCAGAATCAGCCCTAAAGGCATTTGGAGCTGGCTGAAAAGCTCATGAGAGTATTTCAGGCATGGAAAGCCAAGACACTCTGGCAAAAGATCTCTGCGAGTGAGATCCCAGTGGAAAGAACAGGTCATCAAAGAAGGAGGTACCTTTCTCTGAAGGGAGGAGAGAACCTCCACTTTGACTATGACCTTGTCTAAACAAGATTAATAACTATTTTAACAAAATTTCTCAGAACCCATCTAATCCAAACCTTGGACAATTGGAAGACATTGTACTTGGCCCACCCATAATCAAAATGGATTCTAAATCCTTCAACTGCAAGGAGAGTATCATAGACATTAATGCTCCAAACAGATCCAGTTCTCTGCTAATGTGTCTGGAAAAGCAGCACAGGGTGACTCAAATATTGGGGCTCCAGCACCCTTGTGAGAGACCTGGAAGAAGCCCCTGGCTCCTGATATCAGTCTGGCCTAGCCTCAGTCATTGCAGCCATTTGAGGAGTGAACAAACCAGGAGGAAGATCAATCTCTCCCATTCTCTCCATCTAGTGCTGCCTTTCAAATTCATAAAAGGATCTTTAAGAAAATAGATCACTTCAATAAATTTGCCATTGCTCAGTCATGATGACTTTTACTACCTTCAGTTCTTTTTCAAAAGATTTATTTATTGGAAAGGCAGATAGAGGAGCTGGTGGTTGTGGTGCAGTGGACAAAGCTGCTATCTGTTACATTGGCATCCTGTATGTGCACCAGTTTAAGTACCAGCTATTCCATTTCTGATCCAGCTCCTTACCAATGGACTGAAAAAGCAGGGAAAGATGGCCCAAGTGCCTGGGATGCTGCCACGCACATTGCAGGAAAAGCTCCTTGCTGCCATGCACATCGGAGGGAAAGCTCCTGGCTTCAACCTGGCCACACTCTGGCTATTAAAGTCATCTCAAAAATGAATTAGGTGGTGGAAGATTTCTGTCTCTCCCTCTCTCTGTAACTCTTTCAAGTAAGTAATTAAATATTTTAACATGATAAAAAAGGCAGAGACACACAGAGACAAAGAGAGAAGGAAAGAGAAGCAGAGAGATCTCCCATCTGCTGGTTTACTTTCTATATGGCTACAACTGTGCAAGACCAGGTTCTCAAGTCCCCATTGAGGTTACAGTTCTCCAATTTGACGACAGGAATGAAAGAATTTGAGCTATTATACATTGCTTCCCAGGGATATTAACATGAAGCTGATTAGGAAGTGTAGTACCCAAAACTCAGATTAGCACTGCAATATAGGCTGTGGGCATCTGTTGTGACTGCTAACAAATTGGAAATCCTAGAGTAAAAATCAACATATTCCTGGACATACACAATATACCAAAATTGAGTCATGAAGACACATAGAAAAGCTAAACAAATCAAAAACCAAGACAGAGATTGGATGAGTAATAAAGACCCTCCCAACAAGCAAAAGTCCAGGATCAGACAGCCTCACTATTGAATTCTACAGGACTTTTAAAGAACTAATGCTTCTCAAACTATTCAACACAATTGAAAGAGAGACAATCCTCTCAAACTCCTTCTATTAATCCTGCATCACCTTAATTCTTCAACTAGAAAAAGATACAGTGGAGAGAGAGTACTATAGAAAAATATCCCTGATGGGGGCCAGTGCCATAGCACACTGGGTTGATCCTCCACCCGTGGAGACGGCATCCCATATGGGTGCCAGTTCTGGTCCCGGTTGCTGCTATTCCAGTCCAGCTTTCTGCACTGGACTGGGAGGGCAGTGGAGGATGGCCCAAGTGCCTGGGTCCCTGCACCCGCATGGGTGACCAGGGAGATGCTCCTGACTCTGGCTTCCGATTGGACCAGCACTACCTGTTGGGCCATATGGAGCATAAACAAGCAGATAAAATACTTCTGTCTCTCTGCCTCTGCCTCTCCATCTCTGTAACTCAATCTTTCAAATAAATAATTCTTTTGAAAAGGTCAACAAACAATAAAGGCTGGTGGAGAGGGAGAGAAAAAGGTACCCTAATCCACTGTTGGTGGGAATGAAGCTAGTGCAACCATTATGGAAGGCAGTATCAAAGTTCCTCAGAAATCTGAAAACAAACATACCATGTGATCCTGCCATCTGACTACTGGGAATTTATCTGCATGAAATGAAATAGAATATGCACAGGCATGAGTTATCTGTACCCTCATGTTTATTACAGCTCAATTCACAATAGCTAACATGAAATCAACCCAGATGTCCATCAACTGGTGACTGGAACAAAAATATGAGCTATATATACAGTGTAAAATACTATTCAACCATAATTGAGAATGAAATCCCATCTTCTGTAACTAAATGGATGAACTGGAAACAAGTATGCTTCATGAAAGAAGCCAGTCCCCAAAAGACAAATACCATATGTTTTCTCTGACTGGTGGTAATTAATATATAGACAACAAAAAGCAGCATATGAGTTAAATTGACATTTTGAGATTTGAGTATTGTTCATAGCACTTTTCTGTACTCTTTGATAGAGTACACAACATATACTCATTGATATTTCTGCTACTACTTGCTGAATTCTTTATTTTGTAGAGGGTTAAAGCTTGTGATTCTAAAATAAAATCAAAGCATGCAGCTGTCAAAATTAAAAGAAAATAAAACAAGAAGGAGGGAGTTGGAAATATGAGAACAAGGGAAGATAGGATAGGATGTTATCAGTTTGCTCTTCAATCTGTATATATAAATTACATGAAATTTGTTCACTTAATATGCATTTAAAAATATAAACTTAACACTGGAAGAAAAAGACCTGAGATCAGTGTTTTCTGGATTACCACTAATAAAATTTAGTCTTCATTTATGTCTGACCATATTTAATTTCTTATTTATTTATTTTATAAGAAAATTAACATCACCATTCCTAACAAGTCCATCCTGCTTCATCCATATCTATCAGTTCCCACTATGCTAATAATTTCTCATGAACTTAAATCCATATCATCTTAAAAAGATGCAATGTGGGGCTGGCGCTGTGGCATAGCAGATAAAGTTGTTGCCTGCAGTGTTGGCAAGCCATATGGGTGCCAGTTCAAGTCGCGGCTGCTCCACTTCTGAACCAGCTCTCTGCTATGTCCTGGGAAAGCATTAGAAGGTGGCCCAAGTCCTTGGGGCCTTGCACACATGTGAAAGACCCTGAAGAAGCTCCTGGCTTCAGATTGACACAGACCAGTCATTGCGGCCAACTGGGAGTAAACCAGCTGATGGAAGACCTCTCTGTCTCTGTCTGTCTGTCTCTCTCTCTCTACCTCTTCTCTATTTGTGCAACTCTTTCAAATAAATAAATTAATATTTAAGAAAAAAGCCTGATTCATGTTATTATTTATGTGTTTTAGAGGCTTTGCAGATGTTGATTACATGTGCCATGAAAACCCATTAAAATGCAAATCCTATAAGAGGCAACTCCATGTGCACTAAACTGGTAAAATCCAGTGCATGTGTTGAGAAAAACACACTAGCAATACATTTCAAAAAGCTGTGAAATATTATAAGTGGCTGTCAAAAGCTAAAAATCTGACAATGACTCATTATGTCATTTATTTATATATAATGCTGAGAAAATCAGAAGTATTTGTTAAAACTTCTGCTAAAATGCACTAGATTTATAATTTTTAAATGCATCTTTCCTAGATGTAATGCAGTCCTGTACTACTTTAGAGTATCAGAAATTTAAAATGTTGGACTGGTGCTGTGGTGGAGCAGGTTAACACCCTGGTCTGAAGCGCCAGCATCCCATATGGGGGCCGGTTCAATACTCAGCTGCTCCACTTCTGATCCTGCTCTCTGCTATGGCCTGGCAAAGTAGTAGAAGGTGGCCCAAGTCCTTGGGCCCCTGTACCCATCTGGGAGACCGGGAACTAGCTCCTGGCTCCTGGCTTCAGATCAGCACAGCTCTGGCAGTTGCAATCAATTAGGGAGTGAACACCAGATGGAAGACCTCTCTCTTTCTCTCTGTCTATCCTCTCTGTCTGTAACTCGACTTGTACATAAATAAATAAATCTTTAAAACAATTAAGAAATTTAACATGTGAAAGGTTTTTAAAAATGTATTTCTTTATTGTGAGGCAGAGTTACAGATATAGAGAGGAAGAGATAGAGAGGTCTTCTATCAACTGGTTCACCCCTAAATGGCCAGAATGGCTGGAGCTGGGCCGATCTGAAGCCAGGTGCCAGAAGCCAGGAGTCATCAGCTTCCTCCAGGTCTCTCACATGGGTGCAGGGGCCCAAGAACTCAGGGCATATTGCACTGCTTTCCTAGGCCATTAGTAAAGAGCTGGATTGGAAGTGCAGGAGCAGGGACTCAAACTGGTGCCCATGTGGGATGCTGGTGCTGCAGGTGGATGCTTAATCTACTATGCCACAGAGTGGGCCCAGTGAATGGTTTTAGGAAGACATCTTTCATGTAGACTAGGCTGCAATATTGCAAGGTAAGGTTTAGCTTTTATTCCCACACATCAGTATTCATCTTTTAGCAACTATAAATACTGAATATCATACATATAGACATAAATATAGGTAACTGCAGATTTTGTTGTCATTCTTTCTAATTCTCTTTTTAATGTCTGCTAATAGGTCATCTTATGGATTATTATATTGATGTTACCCATACACAACCATCAGGCATTTCCACTGTTGAATGTGTTTATGAGTACAGGTAGATTTGTGTGTACATGAATGCACATTTGATGGAGATAGCACTGACAGTAATACTGTGAGAAATCCTAACGCTGATTCCAAACTTTCTGTCCTCCGCAGAGATGGCTGTCATTGAAGTAGACCACAGGGCCCCTTTTGCTGTTATGGACTGAAATGTGCCTCCCTAAAACTCTAACACGGAAGTGCTAACCAGCAACATGACTCTACCTGAAGAAAGTGCTTTTAAGCAGATCAAATGGTAGATGTGTCTGTCACATCGGAGAAAGGCTTCTGGAAAAATCGAGCCTATTTAAGCACCTTGATCTGATATTTTCAAGCTCTACAACTCTGAGAAGTAAAATTCCATGATTTAAATCATATTCTCTGTGGTATTTTCTTAGCAAATTAATATATCCTCATTTCTGCCAGCATTTTCTATTGTCATCCAGAAGGTCCTAGTGATTAGCAGAGAAATATAGAAACTAAAAACTGTGATTTTAGATTATCAAGTATCTACTAACACAAAAAGATCCCAGAAGCCACCTACTACCATCGTCCAGGACCCAGAAAAAAAACAGGAAGGAGTCAAGTTGCAGGGCAGTAGAAAAAAGTGAATAATGAAAGATCACAGCAGAAGTAAATAAGGAAGTGTTTGGTGCTGTGGTGTAGTGGATTAAAGCCTTGACCTGCTGTGCATGCATCCCATATGTTGCTGCTAGGAGACCAGGTGCTCCACTTCCAATCCAGCTCCCTACTAATGCACCTGGGAAATTGGTGGAAGATGGACCGTGTTCTACGGTGCTGGCACCCACATGAGAGACTTGGAAGAAGCATCTGGCCTTTCCAATAAATAAATAAATCTTAAAAATATAGAAACAGTGTTAGCACTGTTGGAAAACAGACTCATAGTTCAGTGTAAAAGTATAGGCAGCTGAAATAAACCGACTTTTCTACAGGCAACTCCTATTTAACAAAGGAAAGAAAACAAACAGGAGAAAGAAGAACCCCTTTAGCATATGGTTTAAAGGAAAGTGATTATCCATATGTAGAAGCCTGAAAATATACCCAAAACCTCATACACTATGTAAAAGCAACTCAAGGTGAATTAAAAGTCTAAATATAAAACCAGAAACTAAGTAAACATATGAGAAACTATAAAACATAAGCATAGATAACAGTTTTGGGTAAGATTCCAAAAGCACAAGTAACAAAAATAAAATATAGAAATTTGAGCATATCATATTAAGATACATCTTCACAACAAAGTAATCAACAGAGTGAACATACAATGGACAGAATGGCAGGAAACATTGAAAACTCTGATTATGACAAAAGATTGATAGCCAGAACATACATATATAGAACTGGGAAAATCTCCAAATAAGAAGCAAAATGTACAGCTAAGAAATGGGCAAGGATCAAAACAGATGTTTCTCAGAAGAAGAAATCTCAATGGTCAAGACATAGATGAACATGCCCAATATCACTAGCCATTAGGGAAATGTAAATCAAAACCAATAGCAGACTCCATCTGTGGGAGAAGACAATGCTTGGGTTTTCATTTGTGCAACAAGTGGGTTTAGAGGACCCTGTTCACCATAAGAGGGCAGAGTCTACATGGAAGTAAGGAAACCTTAATGTTTTCCTAATGGGCTTGTTAAATTCTTGACCAGTGCCTATTACCTTTGCCGCAAACTTTCCAGTCTCACTACTTTCCTGCTTCTTCCTCTTCGCTGTGGCTTGCAAAAACAGTGTACCTTCTATATACGGAGGATACTTTTGTTTTGTTTTATTCCTCCTATCTCATGATGTTCCTCTAAGAAATCACAACCCTCCAAGTATTCATTAATTTATGCAGTCTGCAGTTTTCATGGGCTACTACATGGCAAAGTACTAGGTTAAAGGAAAGGTATAGGTCAGGAACTGAGCAAAGTTCACAATGATGAAGCCATTGGGGAAATGAACCTGATGGAAGACCTCTCTCTCTCTCTCTTGCCTCTCCTTCTCTCTCTGTGTAACTCTGATTTTCAAATAAATAAATAAATCTTTAAAAACTAACAAAATATACTAAAAACCTGGTGGCAACACCTTTCTATCAGAACATGTGAAGCACTCAAACACAGTTTGTCCCAGAAAGTCAACCATAAGGGCATATCGTCTACTGCACTTGTGGACATCTCTGAGGGAGGTAAGGGGCACTTATTTCTTCCCCTCTTCTTTCTTACCACTCTCACAGTTATAACTTCTATCGATGCTTCCAAAGACCAGTCTCTATGAAATTGTAGAACTAATATCCTCCCATGTCAAAAGTGTCATGGGTTTAAACACAGAACCCAAAATAAGATAAGTAACTGGCCTTCTTAATTACACAGTGTGGAATGTAAGATTCTCAGTGGAGCACTGGGTAATATAAAGTGCTGGGCAGAGAAAAACTGTTACTTATCTGTATTTATGATGCTGTAATTCTCCTCTTTATGCAAACTCAGATTAAAAGAGCTCCCGTTAGTGGGCAGCACTGTTGCATAGTGGGTAAAGCTACTGCTGCCTTGTCAGCATCCTATATGGGTGCCGGTTGGGATCCTGGCTGCTGCACTTCCCATCCAGCTCTCTGCTGTGGACTGGGAAAACAGTAGAAGTTGGCCCAAACCCCTCATCTCCTGCACCCACCTATGAGACCTGGACAAAGTTCTGCCTTTCAAATAAATAAATAATTATTTAAAAAAACAGCTTCATCTCAGAAGGAGCTCCTGGCTACTGGCTCCAAATTGGCATACCTCCAGCTATTGCTGCCAATTGGGGAATGAACCATCGGATGGAAGACCTCTCTCTCTTTCTCTCTCTCTCTCTCTCCTCTCTGTGTAACTCTTTCAAATGAATAAATAAATCTTTAAAAAAGTAGCTCCAGTTATTGACAACACAGTAGACTTGCATTAATTTTGGTTCCCTTCTCACTTTGCAAAGGGATCAGTGGCAGGTCAAAACAGTTGACAGCCTTGCTAACAGGAGAAGAGATAGCTGAAGACAGAAAATGAAAAGCAGCCAAATACATCATCAAAGAAAGAGAAGTGGACCCCATCCAACACAAACCTTTAAAAGTGGATGCTCACAATTAATGAGTGAAACAGCTGCCCACTGAAATCTTGTCTAGGGAGGGAAGATGTCCTAAGTTCTGCTTTTGTAAACTCCAGTCATAAATCTGTCCTAATAAATCTGTCCCTGGCATCTCTTTTACAAACATACTGGACCCACTGACCATTGGAAATGTGGTTCTAATCATGTAGGCTGCCATTTAAACCCACCAATGCTGTAACAGCTAAGAAACTTGAATTTGATGCTCAATTCTCAGGAAATCATTCCAGCTGAGCCTAGGGCCATTAATAGAAACTCCTTGGATCCTCCACTGTCTCTGTGCCTGTTTGAAAGAAGGGAGATTTCCCACCCCATGTTTCTGGAACAGCTTCAAATTCCACATTGGAAAAATTTGATAATTAATACTTGAGAGGGATCAACACACAAAGCAGCTATTCACGCTTCACACTGCTCCCCACCAGGAAGATGAGGTGCAGGATGAGAGCAGTGGGGCAGATCCTAGACAGATCCTCCTGCCCACCCCTCTGCTGCCCCAGGCTCCCTCCTGAGGGCCATCCAGCCCCACCCTGCAGGAACCAGCCCAGGAAACATCAAGAGACCAGGCCAGACTGCATTCTGAGACCACCCACAGTGGGAACCCGGCTTATTTAACTGTGGAGATCAGGAGTCTTTCTGCCTTCCTTCCCTGTGAGTGCAGGTTCCCAGAATACTGCCCCCTCTCTCCTGTAACCACTAAATAAAGCACATTAGGGACAGTTTAGGTGAGGTACTGCAGGAGAGAGTCCGGGCACTTTGAGCCTGGGAAATAGAGGTGGGAGACAGAGCAGCCCGGGTCCCAGCCCTGACCTCGGGAGAAGCTGCCAGGATCGCTGGCACACTTCTCCCACATGTGTCTCCGCCCCTTCCTGCATGCCAAACCTGCAGCAGAAAGTCCCTGGAGCAGGTACCCTTTCTTCCAGATACACGGGGAGTGAAATTGGGAGTGTGGAGAAGAGAGTCCCTGGCATGTGGGACCCACAGTTGGTGGATGAAGAGGGAAGAAGCAGCAGGAGGCAGGCTCAGGGTGAGCACTCGGAAACTGCCTGGGATCGCACGTGCAGAGCAGGAGTTGCAGTAAATGCCAGAGAAGGAGCAGCATAGCCCCCAGGGTTGACACTGATCAAGGAATGAACTCCCCTGGTCCAACTCTGAGCCCCAGGGACTGGCAGTGGCAGGTGCATGCCCACAGGTATTTGGAAAGCAGAATACCTCGGAGCTACTGGGAACTCTGGGAAATGGAGTCCAGGCTGCAGCATCCCTAGAGACACCAGCTGTTCCTCCAAAAAGCTGCAGTCAGGGGTGGGTGCCCACAACCAGAGGGCATTTGCTTTTGTTAAGTCCCTCCTTCCTTTCCTTCCCACACCAAAATCTCAGGGATCAGTTGCTGTTCCTTTCCTGCATCAAATCTGAAAGAGTGACACTCACTTCTGCTAACTGACCCCAAATCCTGGCTCCCTCATAACCTCTGTCTCTTCCAGAAAAAATCTTATTTACTACTTTGGCCCTAGAAATCATAAATGACTATGATAGAATGTAACTTTTAACAGAGGTGTAGAAGGCATGGTTTAATATCCAGTTTTGAGAATACAATTTTCATTTGTGTTTTATTGATGTTTATACTTCTTTTAAGATTCATTTTTTTATTTAGAAGTCAGAGTAACAGAGAAGGAGAGGCACAGAGAGAGAGAGAGAGAGAGAGAGAGGTGTTTTCCATCTCCTGCTTCACTCCTCAATTGGCAGCAGCAGCACAGCGCTGACCCCTTATAGTTCTTTACAAATCATTTTACACTGTCTTTTTATTCATCTAGTAAAGAGACAGAAGAATGGACACAGAGCTAACTCTATCCAAAATCTTGCTTGTATTGCATCAGAATACAAAATTTGGGAAGGAAGAAGGCAAAACTGACTCAGACCCAGAAAACATGTAGGAAATTGCCACTCAAGAAACCAAAAGTCAGCTGAGGCACCCAAAACAATGACAGCAAGCCAGAATTGGAGCAAGCCAACAGCTGTGCCCTGAGTGAAAAAGACCATTCCTCTTGTGCCCTGAACTCAATATTGCCGGCTCAAAACAAAAGCTCACATCAGAAAATTCATTACAAACCATGATACATAAGAAAAAAGAGAAAAAAGCCAAAGAAATGCAAAAATCCATAATGATATTGGGCTTGATTTAGTCGCAGGGAAACCGGCCGTTCCCGGATTCATTCACCCCTCCAGCTGACTGCTTGTGGAATTCTGACTGAATTAACCTGAAAATCACAGTGAAACTCAGTTTGGAGGCAATTAATATCTGTCACCTCAGCCAAAGTGTTCCATTTGATTTTCCAAAACACAAAAACTCACCTTGGTCATGTTGCCTGTAAATTTCTAAGCTTCAAACGCCTATTTGTTTTGTGTTTTATTTTATAATGGCTACTCTGCCCACAGTCTTGTTTGTATGGCGTCAGAATACAACATTTGGGAAGGAAGAAGGCAAAACAAACTCAGACCCAGAAAACACTTAGGAAATTGCCGCTCAAGAAACCACAAATCGGCTGAGGCACTCAAAACTACGACAGCAAGAGGCACCCAAAACATTTAGGAAATTGCCGCTCAAGAAGCCAAAAGTCACTGAGGCACCCAAAACAATGACAGCAAGCCAGAATTGGAGCAAGCCAACAGCTTTACCCTTTTTGAAAAAGAACCTTCCTCTTGTGCCCTGAACTCCATATTGCAGCCTCAAAACCAAAGCTCACATCAGAAAATTCATTACAAACCATGATAAATTAGAGAAAAGAGAAAAAAGCCAAAGAAATACAAGAAACCATAATGATATTGGGCTTGATTTAGTCGCAAGGAAACAGGCTGTTTCCGGATTCATCCACCCCTCCAGCTGATGGCCTGTGGATTTCTGACTGAATTAACCTGAAAATCGCAGGGAAACTCAGTTTGGAGGCAATTAATATCTGTCACCTCAGCCAAAGTGTTCCATTTGATTTTCCAAAACACAAAACCTCACCTTGGTCGTGTTACCTGTAGATTTCTAAGCTTCAAACGCCTTTTTGTTGTGTTTTTTATTTCCTAATGGCTACTCTGCTGAAACTCTTGTTTGTATTGCGTCAGAATACAAATTTGGGAAGGAAGAAGGCAAAACCAACTCAGACCCAGAAAACATTTAGGAAATTGCTGCTCAAGAAACCACAAATCGGCTGAGGCACCCAAAACAATGACAGCAAGCCAGAATTGCAGCAGGCCAACAGCTGTGCCCTGTTTGAAAAAGACCATTCCTCCGGTGCTCTGAACTGCATATTGCCACCATAAAACCAAAGCTCACATCAGAAAATTCATTACAAACCATGATAAATAAGAAAAATGAGAAAAAAGCCAAAGAAATGCAAGAATCCATAATGACATTTGGCCTTATTAGTCACAAGGAAACCGGCTGTTGCTGGATTCATCCTCTGCTCCAGCTCACTGCCTGTGGAATTCTGACTGAATTAACCTGAAAATCGCAGTGAAACTCAGTTTGGAGGCAATTAATATCTGTCACCTCAGCCAAAGTGTTCCATTTGATTTTCCAAAACACAAAAACTCACCTTGGTCGTGTTACCTGTAGATTTTGAAGGTTTAAACGCCTATTTGTTGTGTTTTTTATTTCATAGTGGCTACTCTGCTGAAACTCTTGTTTGTATGGCATCAGAATACAAAATTTGGGAAGGAAGAAGGCAAAACCAACTCAGACCCAGAAACATTTAGGAAATTGCCGCTCAGAATACACAAATCGGCTGAGGCACCCAAAACAATGACAGCAAGCCAGAATTGGAGCAGGCCAACTTCTGTGCCCTGTTTGAAAAAGAGCCTTCCTCTTGCACCCTGAACTCCATATTGCAGCCTCAAAACCAAAGCTCACATCAGAAAATTCATTACAAACCATGATAAATAAGAAAAAGGAGAAAAAAGCCAAAGAAATGCAAGAATCCATAATGATATTGGGCTTGATTCAGTCACAAGGAAACCGGCTGTTCCTGGATTCATCCACCCGTCCAGCTGACTGCCTGTGGAATTCTGACTGAATTAACTTGAAAATCACAGTGAAACTCAGTTTGGAGGCAATTAATATCTGTCACCTCAGCCAAAGTGTTCCATTTGATTTTCCAAAACACAAAAACTCACCTTGGTCATGTTGCCTGTAAATTTCTAAGCTTCAAACACCTATTAGCTGTCTTTTTTAATTCATAATGGCTACTCTGTCCAAACTCTTGTTTGTATTGCGTCAGAATACAACATTTAGGAAGGAAGAAGGCAAAACAAACTCAGACCCAGAAAACATTTAGGAAATTGCCGCTCAAGAAACCACAAATCGGCTGAGGCACTCAAAACTACGACAGCAAGAGGCACCCAAAACATTTAGGAAATTGCCGCTCAAGAAGCCAAAAGTCACTGAGGCTCCCAAAACAATGACAGCAAGCCAGAATTGGAGCAAGCCAACAGCTTTACCCTTTTTGAAAAAGAACCTTCCTCTTGTGCCCTGAACTCCATATTGCAGCCTCAAAACCAAAGCTCACATCAGAAAATTCATTACAAACCATGATAAATTAGAGAAAAGAGAAAAAAGCCAAAGAAATACAAGAAACCATAATGATATTGGGCTTGATTTAGTCGCAAGGAAACCGGCTGTTTCCGGATTCATCCACCCCTCCAGCTGACGGCCTGTGGATTTCTGACTGAATTAACCTGAAAATCACAGGGAAACTCAGTTTGGAGGCAATTAATATCTGTCACCTCAGCCAAAGTGTTCCATTTGATTTTCCAAAACACAAAACCTCACCTTGGTCGTGTTACCTGTAGATTTCTAAGCTTCAAATGCTTATTTGTTTTGTGTTTTATTTCATAATGGCTACTCTGCCCACAGTCTTGTTTGTATGGCGTCAGAATACAAAATTTGGGAAGGTAGAAGGGAAAAGCAACTCAGACCCAGAAAACATTTAGGAAATTGCTGCTCAAGAAACCACAAATCGGCTGAGGCACCCAAAACAATGACAGCAAGCCAGAATTGAAGCAGGCCAACAGCTGTGCCCTGTTTGAAAAAGACCATTCCTCCGGTGCCCTGAAGTCCATATTGCAGCCTCAAAACCAAAGCTCACATCGGAAAATTCATTACAAACCATGATAAATAAGAAAAAGGAGAAAATAGCCAAAGAAATGGAAGAATCAATAATGAAATCAGAGTTGATATAGTCGCAAGGAAACCGGCTGTTCCCGGATTCATCCACTGCTCCAGCTGACTGCCTGTGGAATTCTGGCTGAATTTACCTGAAAATCGCAGTGAAACTCAGTTTGGAGGCAATTAATATCTGTCACTTCAGCCAAACTGTTCCATTTCATTTTCTAAAACACAAAAACTCACCTTGGTCGTGTTACCTGTAGATTTCTAAGCTTCAAACGCCTATTAGTTGTGTTTTTTATTTCATAATGGCTGCTCTGCCCAAACTCTTGTTTGTTTGGCGTCAGAATACAAAATTTCGGAAGGAATAAGGCAAAACCAACTCAGACCCAGAAAACATTTAGGAAATTGCCGCTCAAGAAGCCAAAATTCAGCTGAGCCACCCAAAGCAATGACAGCAAGCCAGAATTAGAGCAAGCCAACAGCTGTGCCCTGTTTGAAAAAGAACCTTCCTCTTCTGCCCTGAACTCAATATGCCAGCCTCAGAACCAAAGCTCACATCAGAAAATTCATTACAAACCATGATAAATAAGAAAAAGGAGAAAAAACCAAAAGAAAAGCAAGAATCCATAATGATATTGGGCTTGATTCAGTCGCAAGGAAACCGGCTGTTCCCGGAATCATCCACCCCTCCAGCTGACTGCCTGTGTAATTCTGACTGAATTAACCTGAAAATCGCAGTGAAACTCAGTTTGGAGGCAATTAATACATATCACCTCAGCCAAAGTGTTCCATTTGATTTTCCAAAACACAAAAACTCACCTTGGTCGTGTTACCTGTAGATTTCTAAGCTTCAAATGCCTATTTGTTGTGTTTTTTATTTCATAATGGCTACTATGCCCACAGTCTTGTTTGTATGGCGTCAGAATAGAAAATTTGGGAAGGAAGAAGGCAAAACCAACTCAGACCCAGAAAACATTTTGGAAATTGCCGCTCACAAACCACATATCGGCTGAGGCACCCAAAACAATGACAGCAAGCCAGATTTGGAGCAGGCCAACAGCTGTGCCCTGTTTGAAAAAGACCATTCCCCCGGTGCCCTGAACTCCATATTGCCACCATAAAACCAAAGCTCACATCAGAAAATTCGTTACAAACCATGATAAATAAGAAAAATGAGAAAAAAGCCAGAGAAATGCAAGAATCCATAATGACATTTGGCCTTATTAGTCACAAGGAAACCGGCTGTTGCTGGATTCATCCTCTGCTCCAGCTCACTGCCTGTGGAATTCTGACTGAATTAACCTGAAAATCGCAGTGAAACTCAGTTTGGAGGCAATTACTATCTGTCACCTCAGCCAAAGTGTTCCATTTCATTTTCCAAAACACAAAAACTCACCTTGGTCGTGTTACCTGTAGATTTCTAAACTTCAAATGCCTATTTGTTGTGTTTTTTATTTCATCATGGCTATTCTACCGAAACTCTTGTTTGTATGGCGTCAGAATACAAAATTTGGGAAGGAAGAAGGGAAAAACAACTCAGACCCAGAAAACATTTCGCAAATTGCCACTCAAGAAACTACAAATCAGCTGAGGATCCCAAACAATGAAAGCAAGCCAGAATTGAGGCAGGCCAATAGCTGTGCCCTGTTTGAAACAGAACATTCCTCTTGCTCCCTGAACTCCATTTTGCAGCCTCAAAACCAAAGCTCATATCAGAAAATTCATTACAAACCATGATAAATAAGAAAAAGGAGAAAAAAGCCAAAGAAATGCAAGAATCCGTAATGTTATTGGGCTTGATTTAGTCACATGGAAGCCGGCTGTTCGTGGATTCATTCACCCCTCCAGTTGACTGCCTGTGGAATTCTGACTGAATTCACCTGAAAATTGCAGTGAAACTCAGTTTGGAGCCAATTACTATCTGTCACCTCAGCCAAAGTGTTCCATTTGATTTTGCAAAACACAAAAACTCACTTTGGTCAAGTTACCTGTAGATTTTGTAGGTTTAAACGCCTATTTCTTGTGTTTTTTTATTTCATAATGGCTAATCTGCCCAAACTCTTGTTTGTGTGCCATCAGAATACATAATTTGGGAAGGAAGAAGGCAAAACCAACTCAGACCCCGAAAACATTTAGGAAATTGCCGCTCAAGAAACCAAAAATCAGCTGAGGCACCCAAAACAATGACAGCAAGCCAGAATTGAAGCAGGCCAACAGCTGTGCCCTGTTTGAAAAAGACCATTCCTCTGGTGCCCTGAACTCCATATTGCAGCCTCAAAACCAAAGCTCACATCATAAAATTCATTACAATCCATGATAAATAGGAAATCAGAGAAAAAAGCCAAAGAAATGCAAGAATCCATAATGACATTTAGCCTGAATAATCACAAGGAAACCGGCTGTTCCCGGATTCATCCACACCTCCAGCTGACAGCCTGTGGAATTCTGACTGAATTAACCTGAAAATTGCAGTGAAACTCAGTTTGGAGGCAATTACTATCTGTCACCTCAGCCAAAGTGTTCCATTTGATTTTCCAAAACACAAAAACCCACTTTGGTCATGTAACTGGTAGATTTTGAAGGTTTAAACGCCTATTTGTTGTGTTTTTTATTTCATAGTGGCTACTCTGCTGAAACTCTTGTTTCTATGGCATTAGAATACATAATTTGGGAAGGAAGAAGGCAAAACCAACTCAGACCCAGAAAACATTTAGGAAATTGCCACTCAAGAAACCAAAAGTTAGCTGAGGCACCCAAAACAATGATAGCAAGCCAGAATTGGAGCAAGCCAACAGCTGTACCCTGATTGAAAAAGAAACTTTCTCTTGTGCCCTGAACTCCATATTGCAGCCTCAAAACCAAAGCTCACATCAGAAAATTCATTACAAACCATAAAAAATAAGACAAATGAGAAAAAAGACAAGGAAATGCAAGAATCCATAATATTGGGTTTGATTCAGTCGCAAGGAAACCGGCTGTTCCCGGATTCATCCGCCCCTCCAGCTGACTGCCTGTGGATTTCTAACTGAATTAACCTGAACATCACAGTGAAACTCCGTTTGGAGGCAATTACTATCTGTCACCTCAGCCAAAGTGTTCCATTTTATTTTCCAAAACACAAAAACTCACCTTGGTCATGTTACCTGTAGATTTCTAAGCTTCAAACGCCTATTTGTTGTGTTTTTTATTTCATAATGGCTATTCTGCCCAAACTCTTGTTTGTATGGCAGCAGAAAAGAAAATTTGGATACGAAGACGGTAAAACCAACTCAGACCCAGAAAACATTTAAAAAATTGCCACTCAAGAAACCAAAATAGGCTGAGGCACCCAAAACAATGAAGGCAAGCCAGAATTGGAGCAAGCCACAGCTGTACCCTGTTTAAAATGACCATACTTCCAGTGCCGTGAACTCCATACTGCAGCCTCAAAACCAAAGCTCACAACAGAAAATTCATTACAAACCATGATAAATAAGAAAACATAGAAAAAAGCCAAAGAAATGCAAGAATTCATAATGATATTGGGCTTGATTCAGTCGCAAGGAAACCGGCTATTCCCAGATTCATCCACCCCTCCAGCTGACTGCCTGTGCAATTCTGACTGAATTAACCTGATATTCGCAGTGAAACTCAGTTTGGAGGCAATTAATATCTGTCACCTCAGCCAAAGTGTTCCATTTGATTTTCCAAAACACAAAAACTCCCCTTGGTCATGTTACCTGTAGATTTATAAGCTTCAAAATCCTATTTGCTGTGTTTTTTATGTCATAATGGCTACTCTCCCCAAACTCTTGTTTGTAGAAATCAGAATACAAAATTTGGGAAGGTAGAAGTCAAAACCAACTCAGACGCAGAACACATGTAGGAAATTGCAGCTCAGGAAACCACAAATCGGCTGAGGCTCAAAACAATGACAGCAAGCCAGAATTGGAGCAGGCCAACAGCTTTGCCCTGTTTAAAAGGTCCATTCCCCCGGTGCCCTGAACTCCATATTGCAGCCTCAAAACCAAAGCTGACATCAGAAAATTCATTACAACCCATGATAAATAAGAAAAAGGAGAAAAAAGCCAAAGAAATGCAAGAATCAATAATGATATTGGGCTTGATTTAGTTGTAAGGAAACTGGCTGTTCCCGGATCCATCCACCCCTCCAGCTGACTGCCTGTGGAATTCTGACTGAATTCACCTGAATATCGCAGTGAAACTCAGTTTGGAGGCAATTAATATCTGTCACCTCAGCCAAAGTGTTCCATTTTTTTTTCCAAAACACAAAAACTCACCTTGGTAATGTTACCTGTAGATTTCTAAGCTTCAAATGCCTATTTGTTGTGGTTTTTATTTCATAATTGCTACTCTGTCCAAACTCTTGTTTGTGTTGCCTCAGAATACAAAATTAGGGAAGGAAGAAGGAAAAACCAACTCAGATGCACAAAACATTTAGGAAATTGCCGCTCAAGAAACCACAAATTAGCTGAGGTATCGAAAACAATGACAGCAAGCCAGAATTGGAGCAAGACAACAGCTGTGCCCTGATTGAAATAGAACCTTCCTCTTGTGCCATGAACTCCATATTGCAGCCTCAAAACCAAAGCTCACATCAGAAAATTCATTACAAACCATAAAAAATAAGAAAAATGATAAAAAAGCCAAAGAAATGGAAGAATCCATAATGATATTGGGCTTGATTTAGTCGCAAGGAAACCGGCTGTTCCCAGATACATCCACCCCTCCAGCTGACAGCCTGTGGAATTCTGAGTGAATTAACCGGAGAAACACAGTGAAACTCAGTTTGGAGGCAATTAATATCTGTCACCTCAGCCAAAGTGTTCCATTTGATTTTCCAAAACACAAAACCTCACCTTGGTCGTGTTACCTGTAGATTTCAAAGCTTCAAATGCCTATTTGTTGTGTTTTTATTTCATAATGGCTACTCTGCTGAAACTCTTGTTTGTATGGCATCAGAATACAACATTTGGGAAGGAAGAAGGCAAACCCAATTCAGACCCAGAAAACATTTAGGAAATTGCCGCTCAAGAAACTAAAAGTCAGCTGAGGCACCCAAAACAATGACAGCAAGCCAGAATTGGAGCAGGCCAACAGCTGTGCCCTGTTTGAAAAAGACCATTCCTCTGTTACCCTGAACTCCATATTGCAGCCTCAAAACCAAAGCTCACATCAGAAAATTCATTACAAACCATGATAAATAATGGAAATGTGAAAAAGCCAAAGAAATGCAAGAGTCCTTTGTGATACTTGGCGGGATTAGACAAAAGGAACCTGGCTGTTTCCAGATTCATCCCCCCATCCACAGACTGACTTTGGACTTCTGATTGAATTCACCTCAAAATCCCACTCACATTCAATTTGGATGAATTAGTATCTCTCCCCTCAGCAGAAGGATTCCATATCATTTTCCAAACCACAGAAACTCATCTTGGTCATGTTGCCTGTAGATTTCTAATCCTGAAAGGCCAATTTGCTGTGTTTTTTGTTTTCTTTCATAATGGCTACTCTGTCCATAATCTTGCTTGTATTGCATGAGAATACACAATTTGGGTATGAAGAAGGGAAAACCAACTCAGACCCAGAAAATATTCAGCAAACTGACCCTCAAGAAACCAAAAGTCAGCTGAGGCACCCAACAATGACAGCAAGCCAGAATTGGAGCAAGCCAACAACTGAGCCCCAATTGAAAAAGAACCATTCTCTTGTGCCATGAACTCCATATTGCAGCCTCAAAACCAAAGCTCACATCAGAAAAGTCATTACAAACCATGATAAATAAGGGAAATGTGAAAAAGCCAAAGAAATGCAAGAGTCCTTTGTGATATTTGGCTGCATTTAGACACAAGGAAACTGGCTGTTTCAGGATTCATCCCACCCTTAAACAGACTGACTTTGGAATTCTGATTGAATTCACCTCAAAATTGCACTCACACTCAATTTGGAGGAAATTAGTATCTGTCCCCTCGGCAGAAGGAGTCCAAGTCATTTTCCAAAACACAGAAACTCATCTTGATTGTGTTGCCTGTACAGTTCTAAACATGAAAGGCCAATTTGCTTTGTTTTTTTTTTTTTCTTTCATAATGGCTACTCTGTCAAAATCTTGCTTGTATTGCATCAGAATACAAAATTTGGGAATAAGAATGCAAAACTAACTCAGACCCAGAAAACATTTAGGATATTGCCACTCAAGAATCCACAAATCAGCTGAGGCACCCAAAACAATGACAGCAAGCCAGAATTGGAGCAGGCCAACAGCTGTGCCCTGATTGAAAAACAACCTTCCTCTGGTGCCCTGAACTGAATATGCCAGCTTAAAACCAAAGCTCACATCAGAAAACTCATTACAAACCATGATACATAAGAAAAATGAGAAAAAAGCCAAAGAAACGCAAGAATCCATAATGATATTGGGCTTGATTTAGTCAAAAGGAAACCGGCTATTCCCAGATTCATCCACCCCTCCAGCTGACTGCCTGTGGAATTCTGACTGAATTATCCGGAAAATCGCAGGGAAACTCAGTTTGGAGGCAATTAATATCTGTCACCTCAGCCAAAGTGTCCCATTTTATTTTCCAAAACACAAAAACTCACCTTGGTCGTATTACCTGTGGATTTCTAAGCTTCAAACGCCTATTTATTGTGTTTTTTTTTTTTTTATGGCAAAATGGCAAGCCTGTCCAAACTCTTGTTTGTATTGGGTCAGAATACAAAATTTTGGAAGGAAGAAGGCAAAACCAACTCAGACCCTGAAAACATTTAGGACATTGTGGCTCAAGAAACCACAAATTGGCTGGGGCACCCAAAACAATGACAGCAAGCCAGAATTGGAGCAAGCCAACATCTGTACCCTGTTTGAAAAAGACCATTCCTCCGGTGCCCTGAACGCCATATTGCCGCCTCAAAACCAAAGCTCACATCAGAAAATTTATTACAAACCATGAGAAATAAGAAAAAGGAGAAAAAAGCCAGAGAAATGCAAGAATCCATAATGATATTGGGCTTGATTTAGTCGCAAGGAAACCAGCTGTTCCCGGATTCATCCACCCCTCCAGCTGACTGCCTGTGGAATTCTGACTGAATTAACCTGAAAATCGCAGGGAAACATAGTTTGGAGGCAATTAATATCTGTCACCTCAGCCAAAGTGTTCCATTTGATTTTCCAAAACACAAAACTTCACCTTGGTCGTGTTACCTGTAGATTTCTAAGCTTCAAACGCCTTTTTGTTGTGTTTTTTATTTCCTAATGGCTACTCTGCTGAAACTCTTGTTTGTATTGCGTCAGAATACAAATTTGGGAAGGAAGAAGGCAAAACCAACTCAGACCCAGAAAACATTTAGGAAATTGCTGCTCAAGCAACAAAGGGCCGCTGAGGAACCCAAAACTTTGAAAGCAAGCCAGAATTGGAGCAAGCCAACAGCTGTGCCCTGATTGAAAAAGACCATTCCTCCGGTGTCCTGAACTCGATATTGCAGCCTCAAAACCAAAGCTCACATCAGAAAATTCATTACAAATCATGATAAATAAGAAAAATCAGAAAAAATCCAAGGAAATGCAGGAGTTCTTAGTGATATTGGGCTTGATTTATTCCCTTGTTAATGGCTGTTTCCAGATTCTTCTATACCTCCCAACTGAGTGTCTGTGGTTTCTGACTGAATTAAAATGAAATTCGCTGTGAAACTCGGTTTGGAGGCAATTAGTATCTGTCACCTCAGCAAAAGTGTTCCATGTCTTTTTCCAAAACACAAAATCTCACCTTGGTCGTGTTACCTGTAGCTTTCAAAAGCATATTTGATGTGTTTTTTATTTCATAATGTCTGTTCTGTCCAAAATCTTGCTTGTATTGCGTCAGAATACAAAATTTGGGAAGTAAGAGGACAAAACCATCTGAGACTCAGAAAACGTTTAGGAAATTGCCACTCAAGAAACCTCAAATCGGCGGAGGCACCCAAAACAATGACAGCAAGCCAGAATTGGAGCAAGCCAGCAGCTGTGCCCTGATTGAAAAAGACCATTCCTCCGGTGCCCTGATCTCCATATTGCAGCCTCAAAACCAAAGCTCACATCAGAAAATTCATTACAAACCTTCATACATAAGAAAAATGAGAAAATACCCAAAAATGCAAGAATCCAGAATGATATTGGGCTGGATTTGTTCACAAGGAAACCGGCTGTTCCCGGATTCATCCAACCCTGCAGCTGACTGCCTGTGGAATTCTGACTGAATTAACCAGAAAATCGCAGTGAAACTCAGTTTGGAAGCAATTAATAACTGTCACCTCAGCTAAAGTGTTCCACTTTATTTTCTAAAACACAAAAACTCACCTCGGTCGTGTTACCTGTAGATTTCTAAGCTTCAAACGCCTTTTTGTTGTGTTTTTTGTTTCATAATGGCTACTCTGCCCAAACTCTTGTTTGTATTTGGGCAGAATACAAATATTGGGAAGGAATAAAGCAAAACCAACTCAGACCCAGAAAACATTTAGGAAATTGCCGCTCAAGCAACAAAGGGCCGCTGAGGAACCCAAATCTTTGAAAGCAAGACAGAATTGGAGCAAGCCAACAGCTGTGCCCTGATTGAAAAAGACCATTCCTCCGGTGTCCTGAACTCGATATTGCAACCTCAAAACCAAACCTCAGATCAGAAAATTCATTACAAACCATGATAAAAAAGAAAAATCAGAAAAAATCCAAAGAAATGCAGGAGTTCTTAGTGATATTGGGCTTGATTTATTCCCTTGTTAATGGCTGTTTCCAGATTCTTCTACACCTCCCAGCTGAGTGTCTGTGGTTTCTGACTGAATTAAAATAAAATTCGCTGTGAAACTCGGTTTGGAGGCAATTAATATCTGTCACCTCAGCAAAAGTGTTCCATGTCTTTTTACAAAACACAAAATCTCACCTTGGTCGTGTTACCTGTAGGTTTCAAAAGCCTATTTGATGCGTTTTTTATTTCATAATGTCTACTCTGTCCAAAGTCTTGTTTGTATGCCATCAGAAAAGAAAATTTGGGAAGGAAGACGGCAAAACCAACTCAGACCCAGAAAACATTTAGGAAATTGCCACTCAAGAAACCGAAAGTCAGCTGAGGCACCCAAATAAATGGCAGCAAGCCAGAATTGGAGCAGGCCAACAGCTGTGCCCTTATTGAAAAAGACCATTCCTCCGGTGCCCTGAACTCCATATTGCAGACTCAAAACCAAAGATCACATCAGAAAATTCATTACAAACCATGATAAATAAGAAAAATGAGAAAAAAGCCAAAGAAATGCAAGAATCCCTAATTATATTGGGCTTGATTTAGTCGCAAGGAAACCGGCTGTTCCCGGATTCATCCACCCCGCCAGCTGACAGCTTGTGGAATTCTGACAGAATTAACCTGAAAATCGCAGTGAAACTCAATTTGGAGGCAATTAATATCTGTCACCTCAGCCAAAGTGTTCCATTTGATTTTCCAAAACACAAAAGCTCACCTTGGTTGTGTTACCTGTAGATTTCTAAGCTTCAAACGCCTATTTGTTGTGTTTTTTATTTCATAATGGCTACTCTGCCCAAACTTTTGTTTCTATTGCGTCAGATTACAAAATTTGGGAAGGAAGAAGGCAAAACCAACTCAGACCCAGAAAACATTTAGGAAATTGCCGCTCAAGAAACAAACGGCCGCTGAGGAACCCAAAACAATGACAGCAAGCCAGAATTGGAGGAAGCCAACAGCTGTGCCCTGTTTGAAAAAGACCATTCCCCCGGTGGCCTGAACTCCATATTGCAGCCTCAAAACCAAAGCTCACATCAGAAAATTCATTACAAACCATGATAAATAAGAAAAATGAGAAAAAAGCCAAATAAATGCAAGAATCCAGAATGATATTCGGCTTGATTTAGTTGCAAGGAAACCGGCTGTTCCCAGATTCATCCACCCCTCCAGCTGACTGCTTGTGGAATTCTGACTGAATTAACCTGAAAATCGCAGGGAAACTCAGTTTGGAGGCAATTAATATCTGTCACCTCAGCCAAAGTGTTCCATTTGATTTTCCAAAATACAAAAACTCACCTTGGTTGTGTTACCTGTAGATTTCTAAGCTTCAAACGCATATTTGTCGTGTTTTTTATTTCATAATGGCTACTCTGCCCAAACTCTTGTTTGTATTGCGTCAGATTACAAAATTTGGGAAGGAAGAAGGCAAAACCAACTCAGACCCAGAAAACATTTAGGAAATTGCCGCTCAAGAAACAAAGGGCCGCTGAGGAAGCCAAAACCTTGAAAGCAAGACAGAATTGGAGCAAGCCAACAGCTGTGCCCTGATTGAAAAAGACCATTCCTCCGGTGTCCTGAACTCGATATTGCAGCCTCAAAACCAAAGCTCACATCAGAAAATTCATTACAAACCATGATAAATAAGAAAAATCAGAAAAAATCCAAAGAAATGCAGGAGTTCTTAGTGATATTGGGCTTGATTTATTCCCTTGTTAATGGCTGTTTCCAGATTCTTCTATCCCTCCCAGCTGAGTGTCTGTGGTTTCTGACTGAATTAAAATGAAATTCGCTGTGAAACTCGGTTTGGAGGCAATTAATATCTGTCACCTCAGCAAAAGTGTTCCATATCTTTTTCCAAAACACAAAATCTCACCTTGGTCGTGTTACCTGTAGCTTTCAAAAGCCTATTTGATGTGTTTTTTATTTCATAATGTCTATTCTGTCCAAAATCTTGCTTGTATTACGTCAGAATACAAAATTTGGGAAGGAAGAGGACAAAAACAACTGAGACTCAGAAAACGTTTAGGAAATTGCCACTCAAGAAACCTCAAATCGGCGGAGGCACCCAAAACAATGACAGCAAGCCAGAATTGGAGCAAGCCAGCAGCTGTGCCCTGATTGAAAAAGACCATTCCTCCGGTGCCCTGAACTCCATATTGCAGCCTCAAAACCAAAGCTCACATCAGAAAATTCATTACAAACCATGATAAATAAGAAATATCAGAATAAAGCCAAAGAAATGCAAGAATCCATAATGATATTGGGCTTCATTTAGTTGCAAGGAAACCGGCTATTCCCGGATTCATCCACCCCTCCAGCTGACTGCCTGTGGAATTCTGACTGAATTAACCTGAACGGAGGCAGTTAATATCTGTCACCACAGCCAACTTGTTCCATTTGATTTTCCAAAACACAAAATCTCACCTTGGTCGTGTTACCTGTAGCTTCAAAAGCCTATTTATTGTGTTTTTTATTTCCTAATGGCTACTCTGTCCAAACTCTTGTTTGTATTGTGTCAGAATACAAAATTTGGGAAGGAAGAAGGAAAACCAACTCAGACCAAGAAAACATTTAGGATATTGATGCTCAAGAAACTTCAAATCGGCGGAGGCACCCAAAACAATGACAGCAAGCCAGAATTGGAGCAAGCCAACAGCTGTGACCTGATTGAATAAGAACCTTCCTCTTGTGCCCTGAACTCCATATGCCAGCCTCAAAACCAAAGCTCACATCAGAAAATTCATTACAAACCACTAAAATTAAGAAAAATGAGAAAAAGGCCAAAGAAATTCAAGAATTCATAATGATATTGGGCTTGATTTAGTCGCAAGGAAACCGTATATTCCCAGATTCATCCACCTCTCCAGCTGATGCCTGAGGAATATTGACTGAATTAACCTGAACGGAGGCAGTTAATATCTGTCACCACAGCCAAAGTGTTCCATTTCATATTCCAAAACAAAATCTCACCTTGGTCGTGTTACCTGTAGCTTTCAAAAGCCTATTTGATGTGTTTTTTATTTCATAATGGCTATTCTGTCCAAACTCTTGTTTCTGTTGCGTCAGAATACAAAATTTGGGAAGGAAGAGGACAAAACCAACTGAGACTCAGAAAACGTTTAGGAAATTGCCACTCAAGAAACCTCAAATCGGCGGAGGCACCCAAAACAATGACAGCAAGCCAGAATTGGAGCAGGCCAACAGCTGTACCCTGATTGAAAAAGACCATTCCTCCGGTGCCCTGAACTCCATACTGCAGCCTCAAAACCAAAGCTCACATCAGAAAATTCATTACAAACCATGATAAATAAGAAAAATGAGAAAATAGACAAAGAAATGCAAGAATCAAGAATGATATTGGGCTGGATTTAGTTGCAAGGAAACCGGCTGTTCCCGGATTCATCCACCCATCCAGCTGACTGCCTGTGGAATTCTGACTGAATTAACCTGAACGGAGGCAGTTAATATCTGTCACCACAGCCAAAGTGTGCCATTTTATTTTCTAAAACACAAAATCTCACCTTGGTCGTGTTACCTGTATCTTCAAAAGCCTATTTGTTGTGTTTTTTATTTCCTAATGGCTACTCTGTCCAAACTCTTGTTTGTATTGTGTCAGAATACAAAATTTGGGAAGGAAGAAGGAAAACCAACTCAGACCCAGAAAACATTTAGGAAATTGCCACTCAAGAAACCACAAATCGGCTGAGGCACCCAAAACAATGACAGCAAGCCAGAATTGGAGCAAGCCAACAGCTGTGCCCTGATTGAAAAAGAACCTTCCTCTTGTGCCCTGAACTCAATATGCCAGCCTCAAAACCAAAGCTCACATCAGAAAATTCATTACAAACCATGATAAATAAGAAAAATGAGAAAAAAAGTCAAAGAAATGCAAGAATCCAGAATGATATTGGCCTTGATACTGTCGCAAGGAAACCGGCTGTTCCCAGATTCATCCACCCATCCAGCTGACAGCCTGTGGAATTCTGACTGAATTAACCTGAACGAAGGCAGTTAATATCTGTCACCACAGCCTAAGTGTTCCATTTTATTTTTTCAAAACACAAAATCTCACCTTGGTCGTGTTACCTGTAGCTTAAAACACCTATTTTATGTTTTTTTTTTATTTCATAATGGCTACTCTGTCCAAACTCTTGTTTGTATTGCGTCAGAATACAAAATTTGGGAAGGAAGAGGACAAAACCAACTCAGACACAGAAAACGTTTAGGAAATTGCCATTCAAAAATCCAAATTCAGCTGAGGCACCCAAAACAATGACAGCAAGCCAGAATTGGAGCAGGCCTACAGCTGTGCCCTGTTTGGAAAAGACCATTCCCCCGGTGGCCTGAACTCCATATTGCAGCCTCAAAACCAAAGCTCACATCAGAAAATTCATTACATATCATGATAAATAACAAAAATGAGAAAAAAGGCAAAGAAATGCAAGAATCCAGAATGATATTGGGCTTGATTCAGTTGCAAGGAAACTGGCTGTTCCCGGATTCATCCACCCCTCCATCTAACTGCCTGTGGAATTCTGACTGAATTAACGTGAAAATCACAGTGAAACTCTGTTTGGAGGCAATTAATATCTATCACCTCAGCCAAAGTGTTCCATTTTATTTTCCAAAACACAAAAGCTCACCTTGGTCGTGTTACCTGTAGATTTCTAAGCTACAAATGCCTATTTGTTGTGTTTTTCATTACAAAATGGCTACTCTGTCCAAACTCTTGTTTCTACTGCGACAGAATACAAAATTTGGGAAGGAAAAAGGCAAAACCAACACAGACCCAGAAAACTTTCAGGAAAATGCCACACAAGAAACCAAATTTGGAGGGAATTAGAATCTGTCCCCTCAGCAAAAGGGTTCCATGTCATTTTCGAAAACACAGAAACACATCTTGTTCATATTGCCTACATTTCTCATTCTAAAAGGGCAATTTGATGTGTTTTTTTTTTCTTTCATAATGGCTACTCTGTCCAAATCTTGCTTGTATTGCATCAGAATACAAAATTTGGGAATAAGAAGGCAAAACCGACTCAGACCCAGAAAACATTTAGGAAATTGGCACTCAAGAAACCACAAATCTCCTGAGGCACCCAAACAATGACAGCAAGCCAGAATTTGAGAAGGCCAACAGCTGTGCCCTGATTGAAAAAGAACCTTCCTCTTGTGCCCTGAACTCAATATGCCAGCCTCAAAACCAAAGCTCACACCAGAAAATTCATTACAAACCATGATAAATAAGAAAGATGAGAAAAAAGCCAAAGAAATGCAAGAATCCATAATGATATTGGGCTTGATTTAGTCGCAAGGAAATCGGCTGTTCCCAGATTCATCCACAGCTCCAGCTGACTGCCTGTGGAATTCCGACTGAATTTATCAGAAAATCGCAGTGAAACTAAGTTTGGAGGCAATTAATATCTGTCACCTCAGCCAAAGTGTTCCATTTTATTTTCCAAAACAAAAAAAATCATATTGGCGTGTTACCAGCAGATTTATAATCTGTAAATGTCTATTTGTTGCATTGTGTCAGAATACAAAATTTGGGAAGGAAGAAGGCAAAACCAACTCAGACCCAGAAAACATTTAGGAAATTGCCGCTCAAGAAACCAAAAGTCAGCTGAAACCCCAAAACCAATGACAGCAACCCAGAATTGGAGCAAGCTAACAGCTGTGCCCTGTTTTAAAAAGACCATTCTTCTCGTGCCCTGAACTCCATATTGCCGTCTCAAAACCAAAGCTCACATCAGAATATTCATTACAAACCTTGATAATAAGGGAAATGTGAAAAAGTCAAATAAATGCAAGAGTCCTTTGTGATATTTGGCTGGATTTAGACACAAGGAAACTGGCTGTTTCCAGATTCATCAACCCCTTCCACAGACTGACTTTGGAATTCTGATGGAATTCACCTCAAAATCGCACTCACACTCAATTGGAAGGTAATTAGAATCTGTCCCCTCAGCAGAAGTGTTCCAAGTCATTATCCAAAACACAGAAACTCATCTTGGTCTTGTTCCCTGTAGCTTTTGAATCCTGAAAGGGCTTTTTGCCGTATTTTCTTTTTTTTCATAATAGCTACTCTGTCCAAAATCTTGCTTGTATTGCATCAGAATACAAAATTTGGGAATAACAAGGCAAAACCAACTCAGACCCAGAAAACATTTAGTAAATTACCACTCAAGTAACCACAAATCGGCTGAAGCACCCAAAACAATGACAGCAAGCCAGAATTGGAGCAAGCCAACAGCTGTGCCCTGATTGAAAAAGAACCATCCTCTTGTGCCCTGAACTCAATATGCCAACCACAAAAACAAAGCGCACATCAGAAAATTCATTACAAACCATCATACATAACAAAAATGAGAAAAAAGCCAAAGAAATGCAAGAATCCATAATGATATTGGGATTGATTTAGTTGTAAGGAATCCGGCCATTCCTGGATTCGTCCACCCCTCGAGGTGACTGCCTAGGCAATTCTCACTGAATTAACCTGAAAATCACAGGGAAACTCAGTTTGGAGGAAATTAATATATGTCACCTGAGCCAAAGTGTTCCATTTTATTTTCCAAAACACAAAAACTCACCTTGGTCGTGTTACCTGTAGATTTCTAAGCTTCAAACGCCTATTTGTTGTGTTTTTATTTCATAATGGCTACTCTGTCCAAACTCTTGTTTGTATTGAGTCAGAATAAAAAATTTGGGAATAAGAAGAAAAAACCGTGTCAGACCCAGAAAACATTTAGGAAATTGCCACTCAAGAAACCTCAAATCGGCGGAGGCACCCAAAACAATGACAGCAAGCCAGAATTAGAGCAAGCCAACAGCTGTGCCCTGATTGAAAAAGAACATTTCTCTTGTGCCCGGAAGTTCTTATTGCAGCCTCAAATCCAAAGCTCACATCAAAAATTCATTACCAACCATGATAAATAAGAAAAAAGAGAAAAAAGCCAAAGAAATGCAAGAATCCATAATGATATTGGGCTTGATTTAGTCGTAAGAAATCTGGCTAGTCCTGGATTCATCCACCCCTCCAGGTGACTGCCTGTGCAATTCTCACTGAATTAACCTGAAAATCACAGTGAAACTCAGTTTGGAGGCAATTAATATCTGTCACCTCAGCCAAAGTGTTCCATTTGATTTTCCAAAACACAAAAACTCACCTTGGTCGTGTTACCTGTAGATTTCTAAGCTTCAAACGCCTATGTGTTGTGTTTTTTATTTCATAATGGCTACTCTGTCCAAACTCTAGTTTATATTGCGTCAGAATACAAAATTTGGGAAGGAAGAAGGCAAAACCAACTCCGACCAAGAAAACATTTAGGAAATTGCCGCTCAAGAAACCAAAAGTCAGCTGAGGCACCCAAAACAATGACAGCAAGCCAGAATTGGAGCAAGCCAACAGCTGTGCCCTGATTGAAAAAGAACCTTCCTCTTGTGCCCTGAACTCCATATTGCAGCCTCAAAACCAAAGCTCACATCAGAAAATTCATTACAAACCATGATAAATAAGAAAAATGAGAAAAAAGCCAAAGAAATGCAGGAGTTCTTAGTGATATTGGGCTTCATGTATTCCCATGTAAACTGCTGTTTCCAGATTCTTCCACACCTCCCAGCTGAGTGAATGTGTATTCTGACTGAATTAACCTGGAAATCGCAGTGAAACTCACTTTGGAGGGAATTAGAAATTGTCCCCTCAGCAGAAGTGTTCCATGACACTTTCTAAAACACAAAAACTCACCTTGGTCGTGTTACCTATCGATTTCTAAGCTTCAAACGCGTAATGTTGTGTTTTTAATTTCATAATGGCTACTCTGTCCAAACTCTTGTTTGTATTGCGTCAGAATAGAAAATTTGGGAAGGAAGAAGGCAAAACCAACTCAGACCCAGAAAACATTCAGAAAATGTGGATCAAAAAACAACAACGCTGAGGCACCCAAAACCTTTAAAGCAAGACAGAATTGTAGCAAACCAATAGCTGTGCCCTGATTGAAAAAGAACCTTCCTCTTGTGCCCTGAACCCAATATGCCAGCATCAAAACCAAAGCTCACATCAGAAAATTCATTACATACCATGATAAAAAGAAAAATGAGAAAATAGCCAAGGAAATGCAAGAATCCATAATGATATTGGGCTTGATTCAGTCACAACGAAACCGGCTATTCCCAGATTCATCCACCCTTCCAGATGACTGCCTGTGGACTTCTGAATGAATTAACCTGAAAATTGCAGTGAAACTCAGTTTGGAGACTATTAATATCTGTCACCTCAGCCAAAGTGTTCCATTTTATTTTCCAAAACACAAAAACTCACCTTAGTCGTGTTACCTGTAGATTTCTAAGCTTCAAACGCCTATTTGTTGTGCTTTTAATTTCATAATGGCTACTCTGTCTAAACTCTTGTTTATATTTCTTCAGAATACAAAATTTGGGAAGGAAGAAGGCAAAACCAACTCAGAACCAGTAAACATTTAGGAAATTGCCACTGAGGAAACGACAAATTGGCTGAGGCACCCAAACCAATGACAGCAAGCGAGAATTGGAGCAAGGCAACAGCTGTGCCCTGATTGAAAAAGACCATTCCTCAGGTTCCCTGAACTCCATATTGCAGCCTCAAAACCAAAGAACACATCAGCAAATTCATTACAAACCATGATAAATAAGAAAAATGAGAAAATAGACAAAGACATGCAAGAATCCATAATGATATTGGGCTGGATTTAGTCGCAAGGAAACCGGCTGTTCCCGGATTCATCCACCCCTCCAGCTGACTGCCTGTGGAATTCTCACTGAATTCACCTGAAAATCACAGTGACACTTAGTTTGGAGGCAATTAATATCTGTCACCTCAGCCAAAGTCTTCCATTTCATTTTCCAAAACACAAAACCTCACCTTGGTTGAGTTACCTGTAGATTTCTAAGCTTCCAACGCCTATTTGTTGTGTTTTTTATTTCATAATGGCTACTCTGCCCAAACTCTTGTTTGTATGGCGTCAGAATACAAAATTTGGGAAGAGGGCAAAACCAACTCAGACCCAGAAAACATTTAGGAAATTGCCGCTCAAGTAACCAAAAGTCAGCCTAGGCACCCAAAACAAGCACAGCAAGCCAGAATTGGAGCAAGCCAACAGCTGTGCCCTGATTGAAAAAGAACCTTCCTCTTGTGCCCTGAACTCAATATGCCAGCCTCAAAACTAAAGCTCACATCAGAAATTACATTACAAACCATGATAAATAAGGGAAATGTGAAAAAGGCAAAGAAATGCAAGAGTCCTTTGTGATATTTGGGTGGATTTAGACAGAAGGAAACTGGCTGTTTAAAGATTCATCCCCCCCTTCCACAGACTGAGTTTGGAATTCTGACTCAATTCACCTCAAAATCGCACTCACACTCAATTTGGAGGGAATTACTATCTGTCCCCTCAGCAGAAGTGTTCCATGTTATTTTCCAAAACACAGAAACTCATCTTGCTCATGTTGCCTGTAGATTTCTAATCCTGAAAGGGTAATTTGGTGTTTTTTTTTCTTTCATAATGGCTACTCTGTCCAAAATCTTGCTTGTATTGCATCAGAATACAAAATTAGGGAATAAGAAGGCAAAACTAACTCAGACCCAGAAAACATTTAGGAAATTACCACTCAAGAATCCACAAATTGGCTGAGGGACACAAAAAAAACGACAGCAAGCCGAATTGGAGCAAGCCAACAGCTGAGCCCTGTTTGAAAAAGACCATTCCTCTGGTGCCCTGAACTCAATATGCCAGCCTCAAAACCAAAGATCACACAAGAAAATTCATTACAAACCATGATGAATAAGAAAAATGAGAAAAAAGCCGAAGAAATGCAAGAATCCATAATGATATTGGGCTTGATTTAGTCTCAAGGAAACCGGCTATTCCCGGATTCATCCAACCCTAAAGCTGACTGCCTGTAGACTTCTGACTAAATTAACCTGAAATTCGCAGTGAAACTCAGTTTGGAGGCAATATATAACTGTCACCTCAGCCAAAGTGTTCCATTTTATTTTCCAAAACACAAAAACTCACCTTGTTCGTGTTACCTGTAGATTTATAAGCTTCAAATACCTATGTGTTGTGTTTCTTATTTCATAATGGCTACTCTGTCCAAACTCTTGTTTGTATTGCGTCAGAATACAAAATTTGGGGAGGAAGAAGGCAAAACCAACTCAGACCCAGAAAACATTTAGGAAATTGCTGCTCAAGAAACCTCAAATCGGCTGGGGCACCTAAACCAATGACAGCAAGCCAGAATTGGAGCAGGCCAACAGCTGTGCCCTGATTGAAAAAGAACCTTCCTCTTGTGCCCTGAGCTCAATATAGCAGATTCAAAACCAAAGCTCACATCAGAAAATTCATTACAAACCATTATAAATCAGAAAAATGAGAAAAAAGCCAAAGAAATGCAGGAGTTCTTAGTAATATTGGGCTTGATTTATTGCCATGTAAACGGCTGTTTCCAGATTCATCCACACCTCCCAGCTGAGTGTCTGTGGTTTCTGAATGAATTAACCTGAAAATCGCAGTGAAACTCGGTTTGGAGGCAATTAATATCTGTCACCTCAGCCAAAGTGTTCCATTTTATTTTCCAAAACTCAAAAACTCACCTTAGTATTCTTACCTGTAGATTTCTAAGCTTCAAATGCCTATTTGTTGTGTTTTTTATTTCATCATTGCTACTCTGTCCAAACTCTTGTTTGTATTGCGTCAGAATACAAAATTTGGGATTAAGAAGGAAAAACCGTGTCAGACCCAGAAAACATTTAGGAAATTTCCACTCAAGAAACCAAAAGTCAGCTGAGGAACCCACAACAATTACAGCAAGCCAGAATTGGAGAAAGCCAACAGCTGTGCCCTGATTGAAAGAGAACCTTCCTCTTGTGCCCTGAACTCAATATGCCAGCCTCAAAAGCAAAGCTCACATCAGAAAATTCATTACAAACCATGATAAATAAGAAAAATGAGAAAAAAGCCAAAGAAATGCAGGAGTTCTCAGGGATATTGGGCTTGAATTATGGCCATGTAAACGGCTGTTTCCAGATTCATCCAAACCTCCCAACTGAGTGTCTTTGGTTTCTGAATGAATTAACAAAAAAATCGCAGTGAAACTCGGTTTTGGAGGCAATTAATATCTGTCATCTCAGCCAGAGTGTTCAATTTTACTTTCGAAAACACAAAAACTTACCTTGCTTGTGTTACCTGTACATATATAAGCTTCAAACGCATATTTGTTGTGTTTTTTATTTCATAATGGCTACTCTGTCCAAACTCTTGTTTGTATTACGTCAGAATAGAAAATTTGGAAAGGAAGAAGGCAAAACCAACTCAGACCCAGAAAACATGTAGGAAATTGCCGCTAAAGAAACCAAAAACAGCTGAGGCACGCAAAACAATGACAGCAAGCCAGAATTGCAACAAGCCAACAGCTGTGTCCTGTTTGAAAAAGACCATTGATCTGGTGCCCTGAACTCAATATGCCAGCCTCAAAACCAAAGCTCACATCAGAAAATTCATTAGAAACCATGATAAATCAGAAAAATGAGAGAAAAGCCAAAGAAATGCACGAGTTCTTAGTGATATTTGGCTGCATTTAGACACAAGGAAACTGGCTGTTTAAAGATTCATCCCCCCCTTCCACTGACTGACTTTGGAATTCTGATTGATTTCACCTCAAAATTGCACTCACACTCAATTTGGAGGGAATTAGAATCTGTCCCCTCAGCAGAAGGGTTCCATGTCATTTTCCAAAACACAGAAACTCATCTTGGTCGAGTTGCCTGTAGATTTCTAATCCTGAAAGGGCAATTTCTGTGTTTTTTTTTTCTTTCATAATGGCTACTCTGTCCAAATCTTGCTTGTATTGCATCAGAATACAAAATATGGGAATAAGAAGGCAAAACCGACTCAGACCCAGAAAACATTAAGGAAATTGCCCCTCAAGAAACCACAAATTGGCTGAGGTTCCCAAAACAATGACAGCAAGCCAGAATTGGAGCAAGCCAACAGCTGTGCCCTGATTGAAAAAGAACCTTCCTCTTGTGCCCTGAACTCAATATGCCAGCCTCAAAACCAAAGCTCACATCAGAAAATTCATTACAAATCATCATAAATAAGATAAAAGAGAAAAAAGCCAAAGAAATGCAAGAATCCCTAATCATAGTGGCTTGAATTAGTTGCAAGGAAACCGGCTGTTCCCGGATTCATCCACCCCTCCAGCTTCCTGCCTGTGGAATTCTGAGTGAATTAACCTGAAAATTGCAGTAAGACTCAGTTTGGAGGCAATAATATCAGTCACCTCAGCCAAAGTGTTCCATTTGATTTTCCAAATCACAAAAACTCACCTTGGTCGTGTTACCCTTAGATTCATAAGCTTCAAACGCTAATTTATTGTTTTTTTTTTTATTTCATGATGGCTACTCTGTCCAAACTCTTGTTTGTATTGCGTCAGAATACAAAATGTGGGAAGGAAAAGGGAAAACCAACTCAGACCCAGAAAACATTTAGGAAATTGCCGCTCAAGAAACCACAAATCGGCTGAGGCACCCAAAACCTTGAAAGCAAGACAGAATTCGAGCAAGCCAACAGCTGTGCCCTGATTGAAAAAGAACCTTCCTCTTGTGCCCTGAACTCAATATGCCAGCCTCAAAACCAAAGCTCACATCAGAAAATTCATTACAAACAATGATAAATAAGAAAAATCAGAAAAAAAGCCAAAGAAATGCAAGAATCCATAATGTTATTGGGCTTGATTTAGTCGCAAGGAAGCCAGCAGTTCCCGGATTCATCCATGCCTAAAGCTGACTGCCTGTGTAATTCTCACAGAATGAACCCGAAAATCGCAGTGAAACTCCGTTTGGAGGCAATTAATATCTGTCACCTCAGCCAAAGTGTTCCATTTGATTTTCCAAAACAAAAAAACTCACTTTGGTCGTGTTACCTGCAGATTTAAAATCTTGAAACGCGTATTTGTTGTGTTGTTTATTTCATAATGGCTACTCTGTACAAACTCTTCTTTGCATTGTATCAGAATACTAAATTGGGGAAGGAAGAAGGCAAAACCAACTCAGAGCCAGAAAACATGTAGGAAATTGCCGCTCAAGAAACCACAAATCGGCTGAGGCACCCAAAACCTTGAAAGCAAGACAGAATTGGAGAAAGCCAACAGCTGTGCCCTGATTGAACAAGACCATTAATCCAGTGCCCAGAACTCCACATTGCAGCCTCAAAACCAAAGCTCCCATCAGAAAATTCATTACAAACCATGATAAATAAGGGAAATCTGAGAAAGCCAAAGAAATTCAAGAGTCCTTTGTGGTATTTGGCTGGATTTAGACACAAAGAAACTGGTTGTTTAAAGATTCATCCCCCCTTCCACAGACAGACTTTGGAATTCTGATTGAATTCACCTCAAAATCGCACTCACACTCAATTTGGAGGGAATTAGAATCTGTCCCCTCAGCAGAAGTGTTCCTTGTCATTTTCCAAAACACAGAAACTCATCTTGGTCGTGTAGCCTGTAGATTTCTAATCCTGAAAGGGCAATTTGCTGTTTTTTTTTTTTTCTTTCATAATGGCTACTCTCCAAAATCTTGCTTGTATTGCATCAGAATACAAAATATGGGAATAAGAAGGCAAAACCGACTCAGACCCAGAAAACATTAAGGAAATTGCCGCTCAAGAATCCACAAATCAGCTGAGGCACCCAAAACAATGACAGCAAGCCAGAATTGGAGCAAGCCAACAGCTGTGCCCTGATTGAAAAAGAACCTTCCTCTTGTGCCCTGAATTCAATATGCCAGCCTCCAAACCAAAGCTCACATCAGAAAATTCATTACAAACCATGATAAATAAGAAAAAAGAGAAAAAAGCCAAAGAAATGCAAGAATCCTTAATGATATTGGGCTTGATTTAGTCGCAAGGAAACCGGCTGTCCCCAGATTCATCCATACCTCCAGCTGTCTGCCTGTGGAATTCTGACTGAATTACCCTGAAAATCGCAGTGAAACTCAGTTTGGAGTCAATTAATATCTTTGACCTCAGCCAAAGTGTAACATTTTTTTTTCCAAAACACAAAAACACACCTTGGTCATGTATCCTGTAGATTTTTAAGCTTCAAATGCCCATTTGTTGTGTTTTGTATTTCATAATCGGTACTCTGCCCAAACTCATGTTTGTATGGCGTCAGAATACAAAATTTGGGAAGGAGGAAGGCGAAACCAAATCAGACCAAGAAAACATTTAGGAAATTGCCGCTCAACAAACCAAAATTGAGCTGAGGCACCCAAAACAATGACAGCAAGCCAGAATTGGAGCAAGCCAACAGCTGTGCCCTGTTTGAAAAAGACCATTCCTCCAGTACCCTGAACTCCATATTCCAGCCTCAAAACCAAAGCTCACATCAGAAAATTCATTACAAACCATGATAAATAAGGGAATTGAGAAAAAGCCAAAGAAACGCAAGCCTGTGGAATCCTAACTGAATTAACTGAATTAATCTGAAAATCGCAGTGAAACTCGGTTTTGGAGGCAATTAATATCTGTCACCTCAGCCAGAGGGTTCAATTTTAATTTCGAAAACAAAAAATCATACCTTGGTCTTGTGACCAGTACATATATAAGCTTCAAACGCATATTTGTTGTGTTTTTTATTTCATAATGGCTACTCTGTCCAAACTCTTGTTTGTATTACGCCAGAATACAAAATTTGGGAAGGAAGAAGGCAAAACCTACTCAGAGCCAGAAAACATGTAGGAAATTGCCGCTCAAGAAACCACAAATGGACTGAGGCACCCAAAACCTTGAAAGCAAGCCAGAATTGGAGCAAGCCAACAGCTGTGCCCTGATTGAACTAGACCATTAATCCAGTGCCCTGAACTCCATATTGCAGCCTCAAAACCAAAGCTCACAAAAAAAAATCATTACAAACAATGATAAATAAGGGAAATCTGAGAAAGCCAAAGTAATTCAAGAGTCCTTTGTGGTATTTGGCTGGATTTAGACAGAAGGAAACAGGCTGTTTACGGATTCAACCCCCCTTCCACAGACTGACTTTGGAATTCTGACTCAATTCACCTCAAAATCGCACTCACACTCAATTTGGAGGGAATTAGTATCTGTCCCCTCAGCAGAAGTGTTCCATGTCATTTTCCAAAACACAAAAACTCATCTTTGTCGTGTTGCCTGTAGACTTCTAATCCTGAAAGGGCAATTTACTGTGTTTTTTTTTTTCTTTCATAATGGCTACTCTGTCCAAAATCTTGCTTGTATTGCGTCAGAATACAAAATTTGGGAATAAGAAGGCAAATCCGACTCAGACCCAGAAAACATTTAGGAAACTGCAGAAAAAGAATCCACAAATCAGCTAAGGAATCCAAAACAATGACAGCAAGCAGAACTGGAGCACGCCAACAGCTGTGCCCTGATTGAAAAAGAACCTTCCTCTTGTGCCCTAAACTCAATATGCCAGCCACAAAACCAAAGCTCACATCAGAAAATTCATTTCAAACCATGATAAATAGGAAAAATCAGAAAAAAGCCAAAGAAATGCAAGTTTTCTTAGTGATATTGGGCTTGATTTATTCCTAAGTAAACAGCTGTTTCCAGATTCATCCACAACTCCCAGCTGAGTGAATAGGGATTCTGACTGAATTAACCTCAAAATGGCAGTGAAATTCGGTTTGGAGACAATTAATATCTGTCACCTCAGCCAAAGTGTTCCATTTTATTTTCCAAAACAAAAAAACTCACTTTAGTCATGTTTCCTATAGATTTCAAAGCGTCAAACGCCTATTTGTTGTGTTTTTTATTTCATAATGGCTACTCTGTCCAAAATCTTGCTTGTATTGCATCAACATACAAAATTTCGGAAGGTAGAAGGCAAAGCCAACTCGGACCCAGAAAACATTTAGTAAATTGCCACTCAAGAAACCAAAAGTCAACTGAGGCTCCCAAAACCATGACAGCAAGCCAGAATTGGAGCAGGCAATCAGCTGAGTCCTGATTGAAAAAGGCCATTCTTCCGGTACCCTGAACTCCATATTCCAGCCTCAAAACCAAAGCTCACATCAGGAAATTCATTACAAACCACGATACATAAGAAAAATGAGAAAAAAGCCAAGAAATGCAAGAAACCATAATGATATTGAACTGGATTTAGTTGCAAGGAAACCGGCTGTTCCCGGATTCATCCAACACTCCAGCTGACTGCGTGTGGAATTCTGACTGAATTCAGCTGAAAATCGCAGTGAAACTCAGATTGGAGGCAATTAATATCTGTCACCTCAGCCAAAGTGTTCCATTTGATTTTACAAAACACAAAAAATCACCTTGGTCTTGTTACCTGTAGATTTCCAAGCTTCAAATGCCTATTTGTTGTGTTGTTTATTTCATAATGGCTACTCTGTCCAAACTCTTCTTTGCATTGCATCAGAATACAAAATTTGGGAATAAGAAGGCAAATCCAACTCAGACACAGAAAACATTTATGAAATTGCCACTCAAGAAACCACGAATCTTCTGAGGCATCCAAAACAATGACAGCAAGCCGGAATTGGAGCAAATCAAAAACTGTGCCCTGATTGAAACAGAACCATCCTCTTGTGCCCTGAACTCAATATGCCAGCCTCAAAACCAAAGCTCACATCAGAAAATGCATTACAAACCATTACAAATAAGAAAAATGAGAAAAAAGCCAAAGAAATGCAAGAATCCATAATGATATTGGACTTGATTTAGTCGCAAGGAAACCGGATGTTCCTGCATTCATCCACCCCTACACAGCTGACTGCCTGTGGAATTCTGACTGAATTTACCTGAAAAATGCAGTGAAACTCAGTTTGAAGGCAATTAATATCTGTCACCTCAGCCAAAGTGTTCCATTTGATTTTTCAAAACTCAAAAACTCACCTTGGTCATGATACCTGTAGAATCATAACCTTCAACGCCTATTTGTTGTGTTTTTTATTTCATAATCGGTACTCTGTCTGAACACATGTTTGTATTGTGTCACAATACAAAATTTGGGAAGGAAGAAGGCAAAAACCTCTCAGACACAGAAAACATTTAGCAAATTGCCGCTCAAGAAACCAAAAGTCAGCTAAGGCACCCAAAACAATGACAGCAAGGCAGAATTGGAGCAAGTCAACAGCTGTGCCCTTTTTGAAAAATAACCTTCCTCTTGTGCCCTGAACTCCATATTGCAGCCTCAAAACCAAAGCTCACATCAGAAAATGCATTACAAACCATGATAAATAAGAAAAATGAGAAAAAAGCCAAAGAAATGCTAGAATCCATAATGATATTGGGCTTGATTTAGTCGCAAAGAAATTGGCTGTTCCCAGATTCATCCACCCCTCGAGCTGACGGCCTGTGGAATTCTGACTGAATTAACCTGAATATCGCAGTGAAACTCAGTTTGGAGGCCATTAATATCTGTCACCTCAGCCAAAGTGTTCCATTTTATTTGCCAAAACACAAAACCTCATCTTGTCCTGTTACCTGTAGATTTCTGAGCTTCAAACGCCTATTTGTAGTGTTTTTTATTTCATAATGGCTACTCTGCCCTAACTCTTGTTTGTATTGCGTCAGAATACAAAATTTCGGAAGGAAGAAGGCAAAACCAACTCAGACCCAGAAAACATTTAGGAAATTGCCGCTCAAGAAACCACAAATCGGCTGAGGCACTCAAAACAATGACAGCAAGCCAGAATTGGAGCAGGCCAACAGCTGTGCCCTGTTTGAAAAAGACTATTCCTCCGGTGCCCTGAACTCCATATTGCAGCCTCAAAACCAAAGCTCACATCAGAAAATTCATTACAAACCATGATAAATAAGAAAAATGAGAAAAAAGCCAAAGAAATGCAAGAATCCATAATGATATTGGGCTTGATTGAGTTGCAAGGAAACCGGCTGTTCCCGGATTCATCCACCCCTCCAGCTGACTGCCTGTGGAATTGTGACTGAATTAACCTGAATATCGCAGTGAAACTCCGTTTGGAGGCAGTAAATAACTGTCACCTCAGCCAAAGTGTTCCATTTGATTTTCCAAAACACAAAAACTCACCTTGGTCGTGTTACCTGTAGATTTCTAAGCTTCAAAAGCCTATTTGTTGTGTTTTTTATTTCATAATAGCTACTCTGCCCAAACACTTGTTTGTATTGTGTCAGAATACAACATTTGGGAAGGAAGAAGGCAAAACCAACTCAGACCCAGAAAACATTTTGGAAATTGCCGCTCAAGAACCACTAATCGGCTGAGGCACTCAAAACAATGACAGCAAGCCAGAATTGTAGCAGGCCAATAGCTGTGCCGTGTTTGAAAAAGACCATTGCCCCGGTGCCCTGAACTCTATATTGCAGCCTCAAAACCAAAGCTGACATCAGAAAATGCATTGCAAACCATGATAAATAAGAAAAATGAGAAAAAAGCCAAACAAATGCAAGAATCCATAATGATATTGTCTTTGAGTTAGTCGCAAGGAAACCGGCTGTTCCTGGATTCATCCACCCCTCCAGCGGACTGCCTGTGGAATTCTGACAGAATTACCCTGAAAATCGCAGTGAAACTCAGTTTGGAGGCAATTAATATCTGTCACCTCAGACCATTTTATAATCTAAAACACAAACACTCACCTTGCTCATGTTACCTGTAGATTTCTAAGCTTCAAACGCCTATTTGTTGTATTTTTTATTTCATAATGGCTACTCTGTCCAGAAAACATTTAAAATTTCCGCTCAAGAAACCACAAATCGGCTGAGGTACTTAAAACAATGACAGCAAGGCAGAATTGGAGCATGCCAACAGCTGTGCCCTGTTTGAAAAAGACCATTCCTCCGGTGCCCTGAACTCAATATGCCAGCCTCAAAACCAAAGCTCACATCAGAAAATTCATTACAAACCATGATAAAAATAAGAAAACGGAGAAAAAAGCCAAAAAATGCAAGAATCCATAATGATATTGGGCTTGAGTTAGTCGCAAGGAAACCGGCTGTTCCCGGATTCATCCACCCCTTCAGCGGACTGCCTGTGGAATTCTGACTGAATTAACCTGAATATCGCAGTGAAACTCAGTTTGGAGGCAATTAATATCTCTCAAATCAGCCAAAGTGTTCCATTGTATTTTCCAAAACACAAAAACTCCCCTTGGTCGTGTTACCTGTAGATTTCTAAGCTTAGAACGCCTATTTGTAGTGTTTTTTATTTCATAATGGCCACTCTGCCCAAACTCTTGTTTGTATTGCGTCAGAATACAAAATTTGGGAAGGAAGAAGGCAAAACCAACTCAGACCCAGAAAACATTTAAGAAATTGCCGCTCAAAAAACCACAAATCGGCTGAGGCACTCAAAACAATGACAGCAAGGCAGAATTGGAGCAGGCCAACAGCTGTGCCCTGTTTGAAAAAGACCATTCCTCCGGTGCCCTGAACTCCATATTGCAGACTCAAAACCAAAGCTCACATCAGAAAATTCATTTAAACCATGATAAATAAGAAAGATGAGAAAAAAGCCAAAGAAATGCAAGAATCCATAATGATATTGGGCTTGATTGAGTTGCAAGGAAACCGGCTGTTCCCGGATTCATCAACCCCTCCAGCTGACTGCCTGTGGAATTATGACTGAATTTACCTGAAAAATGCAGTGAAACTCAGTTTGAAGGCAATTAATATCTGTCACCTCAGCCAAAGTGTTCCATTTGATTTTTCAAAACTCAAAAACTCACCTTGGTCATGATACCTGTAGAATCATAACCTTCAACGCCTATTTGTTGTGTTTTTTATTTCATAATCGGTACTCTGTCTGAACACATGTTTGTATTGTGTCACAATACAAAATTTGGGAAGGAAGAAGGCAAAAACCTCTCAGACACAGAAAACATTTAGCAAATTGCCGCTCAAGAAACCAAAAGTCAGCTAAGGCACCCAAAACAATGACAGCAAGGCAGAATTGGAGCAAGTCAACAGCTGTGCCCTTTTTGAAAAATAACCTTCCTCTTGTGCCCTGAACTCCATATTGCAGCCTCAAAACCAAAGCTCACATCAGAAAATGCATTACAAACCATGATAAATAAGAAAAATGAGAAAAAAGCCAAAGAAATGCTAGAATCCATAATGATATTGGGCTTGATTTAGTCGCAAAGAAATTGGCTGTTCCCAGATTCATCCACCCCTCGAGCTGACGGCCTGTGGAATTCTGACTGAATTAACCTGAATATCGCAGTGAAACTCAGTTTGGAGGCCATTAATATCTGTCACCTCAGCCAAAGTGTTCCATTTTATTTGCCAAAACACAAAACCTCATCTTGTCCTGTTACCTGTAGATTTCTGAGCTTCAAACGCCTATTTGTAGTGTTTTTTATTTCATAATGGCTACTCTGCCCTAACTCTTGTTTGTATTGCGTCAGAATACAAAATTTGGGAAGGAAGAAGGCAAAACCAACTCAGACCCAGAAAACATTTAGGAAATTGCCGCTCAAGAAACCACAAATCGGCTGAGGCACTCAAAACAATGACAGCAAGCCAGAATTGGAGCAGGCCAACAGCTGTGCCCTGTTTGAAAAAGACTATTCCTCCGGTGCCCTGAACTCCATATTGCAGCCTCAAAACCAAAGCTCACATCAGAAAATTCATTACAAACCATGATAAATAAGAAAAATGAGAAAAAAGCCAAAGAAATGCAAGAATCCATAATGATATTGGGCTTGGTTCAGTCGCAAGGAAACCGGCTGTTCCCGGATTCATCCACCCCTCCAGCTGACTGCCTGTGGAATTGTGACTGAATTAACCTGAATATCGCAGTGAAACTCCGTTTGGAGGCAGTAAATATCTGTCACCTCAGCCAAAGTGTTCCATTTGATTTTCCAAAACACAAAAACTCACCTTGGTCGTGTTACCTGTAGATTTCTAAGCTTCAAAAGCCTATTTGTTGTGTTTTTTATTTCATAATAGCTACTCTGCCCAAACACTTGTTTGTATTGTGTCAGAATACAACATTTGGGAAGGAAGAAGGCAAAACCAACTCAGACCCAGAAAACATTTTGGAAATTGCCGCTCAAGAACCACTAATCGGCTGAGGCACTCAAAACAATGACAGCAAGCCAGAATTGTAGCAGGCCAATAGCTGTGCCGTGTTTGAAAAAGACCATTGCCCCGGTGCCCTGAACTCTATATTGCAGCCTCAAAACCAAAGCTGACATCAGAAAATGCATTGCAAACCATGATAAATAAGAAAAATGAGAAAAAAGCCAAACAAATGCAAGAATCCATAATGATATTGTCTTTGAGTTAGTCGCAAGGAAACCGGCTGTTCCTGGATTCATCCACCCCTCCAGCGGACTGCCTGTGGAATTCTGACAGAATTACCCTGAAAATCGCAGTGAAACTCAGTTTGGAGGCAATTAATATCTGTCACCTCAGACCATTTTATAATCTAAAACACAAACACTCACCTTGCTCATGTTACCTGTAGATTTCTAAGCTTCAAACGCCTATTTGTTGTATTTTTTATTTCATAATGGCTACTCTGTCCAGAAAACATTTAAAATTTCCGCTCAAGAAACCACAAATCGGCTGAGGTACTTAAAACAATGACAGCAAGGCAGAATTGGAGCATGCCAACAGCTGTGCCCTGTTTGAAAAAGACCATTCCTCCGGTGCCCTGAACTCAATATGCCAGCCTCAAAACCAAAGCTCACATCAGAAAATTCATTACAAACCATGATAAATAAGAAAACGGAGAAAAAAGCCAAAAAATGCAAGAATCCATAATGATATTGGGCTTGAGTTAGTCGCAAGGAAACCGGCTGTTCCCGGATTCATCCACCCCTTCAGCGGACTGCCTGTGGAATTCTGACTGAATTAACCTGAATATCGCAGTGAAACTCAGTTTGGAGGCAATTAATATCTCTCAAATCAGCCAAAGTGTTCCATTGTATTTTCCAAAACACAAAAACTCCCCTTGGTCGTGTTACCTGTAGATTTCTAAGCTTAGAACGCCTATTTGTAGTGTTTTTTATTTCATAATGGCCACTCTGCCCAAACTCTTGTTTGTATTGCGTCAGAATACAAAATTTGGGAAGGAAGAAGGCAAAACCAACTCAGACCCAGAAAACATTTAAGAAATTGCCGCTCAAAAAACCACAAATCGGCTGAGGCACTCAAAACAATGACAGCAAGGCAGAATTGGAGCAGGCCAACAGCTGTGCCCTGTTTGAAAAAGACCATTCCTCCGGTGCCCTGAACTCCATATTGCAGCCTCAAAACCAAAGCTCACATCAGAAAATTCATTTAAACCATGATAAATAAGAAAGATGAGAAAAAAGCCAAAGAAATGCAAGAATCCATAATGATATTGGGCTTGATTGAGTTGCAAGGAAACCGGCTGTTCCCGGATTCATCAACCCCTCCAGCTGACTGCCTGTGGAATTATGACTGAATTTACCTGAAAATCGCAGTGAAACTCACTTTGGAGGCAATTAATATCTGTCACCTCAGCCAAAGTGTTCCATTTGATTTTCCAAAACACAAAAACTCACCTTGGTCGTGTTACCTGTAGATTTCTAAGCTTCAAAAGACTATTTGTTGTGTTTTGTATTTCACACTGGCTACTCGACCCAAACTCTTGTTTGTATGGCGTCAGAATACAAAATTTGGGAAGGAAAATGGCAAAACCAACTCAGACTCAGAAAACATGTAGGAAATTGCAGCTCAAGAAACCAAAAGTCAGCTGAGGCACTCAAAACAATAACAGCAAGCCAGAATTGGAGCAGGCCAAAAGCTGTGCCCTGTTTGAAAAAGACCATTCCTCCAGTGCCCTGAACTCCATATTGCAGCCTCAAAACCAAAGCTCACATCAGGAAATTCATTACAAACCATGAAAAATAAGGAAAATGAGAAAAAAGCGAAAGAATTCCAAGAATGCATAATGATATTGGGCTTGATTTAGTCTCAATTAAACCGGCTGTTCCAGGATTCATCGACCACTGCAGCTGACTGCCTGTGGAATTCTGACTGAATTCAGCTGAAAATCGCAGTGAAACTCAGATTGGAGGCAATTAATATCTGTCACCTCAGCCAAAGTGTTCCATTGTATTTTCCAAAACACAAAAACTCCCCTTGGTCGTGTTACCTGTAGATTTCTAAGCTTAGAACGCCTATTTGTAGTGTTTTTTATTTCATAATGGCCACTCTGCCCAAACTCTTGTTTGTATTGCGTCAGAATACAAAATTTGGGAAGGAAGAAGGCAAAACCAACTCAGACCCAGAAAACATTTAAGAAATTGCCGCTCAAAAAACCACAAATCGGCTGAGGCACTCAAAACAATGACAGCAAGGCAGAATTGGAGCAGGCCAACAGCTGTGCCCTGTTTGAAAAAGACCATTCCTCCGGTGCCCTGAACTCCATATTGCAGACTCAAAACCAAAGCTCACATCAGAAAATTCATTTAAACCATGATAAATAAGAAAGATGAGAAAAAAGCCAAAGAAATGCAAGAATCCATAATGATATTGGGCTTGATTGAGTTGCAAGGAAACCGGCTGTTCACGGATTCATCAACCCCTCCAGCTGACTGCCTGTGGAATTATGACTGAATTTACCTGAAAAATGCAGTGAAACTCAGTTTGAAGGCAATTAATATCTGTCACCTCAGCCAAAGTGTTCCATTTGATTTTTCAAAACTCAAAAACTCACCTTGGTCATGATACCTGTAGAATCATAACCTTCAACGCCTATTTGTTGTGTTTTTTATTTCATAATCGGTACTCTGTCTGAACACATGTTTGTATTGTGTCACAATACAAAATTTGGGAAGGAAGAAGGCAAAAACCTCTCAGACACAGAAAACATTTAGCAAATTGCCGCTCAAGAAACCAAAAGTCAGCTAAGGCACCCAAAACAATGAGAGCAAGGCAGAATTGGAGCAAGTCAACAGCTGTGCCCTTTTTGAAAAATAACCTTCCTCTTGTGCCCTGAACTCCATATTGCAGCCTCAAAACCAAAGCTCACATCAGAAAATGCATTACAAACCATGATAAATAAGAAAAATGAGAAAAAAGCCAAAGAAATGCTAGAATCCATAATGATATTGGGCTTGATTTAGTCACAAAGAAATTGGCTGTTCCCAGATTCATCCACCCCTCGAGCTGACGGCCTGTGGAATTCTGACTGAATTAACCTGAATATCACAGTGAAACTCAGTTTGGAGGCCATTAATATCTGTCACCTCAGCCAAAGTGTTCCATTTTATTTGCCAAAACACAAAACCTCATCTTGTCCTGTTACCTGTAGATTTCTGAGCTTCAAACGCCTATTTGTAGTGTTTTTTATTTCATAATGGCTACTCTGCCCTAACTCTTGTTTGTATTGCGTCAGAATACAAAATTTGGGAAGGAAGAAGGCAAAACCAACTCAGACCCAGAAAACATTTAGGAAATTGCCGCTCAAGAAACCACAAATCGGCTGAGGCACTCAAAACAATGACAGCAAGCCAGAATTGGAGCAGGCCAACAGCTGTGCCCTGTTTGAAAAAGACTATTCCTCCGGTGCCCTGAACTCCATATTGCAGCCTCAAAACCAAAGCTCACATCAGAAAATTCATTACAAACCATGATAAATAAGAAAAATGAGAAAAAAGCCAAAGAAATACAAGAATCCATAATGATATTGGGCTTGGTTCAGTCGCAAGGAAACCGGCTGTTCCCGGATTCATCCACCCCTCCAGCTGACTGCCTGTGGAATTGTGACTGAATTAACCTGAATATCGCAGTGAAACTCCGTTTGGAGGCAGTAAATAACTGTCACCTCAGCCAAAGTGTTCCATTTGATTTTCCAAAACACAAAAACTCACCTTGGTCGTGTTACCTGTAGATTTCTAAGCTTCAAAAGCCTATTTGTTGTGTTTTTTATTTCATAATAGCTACTCTGCCCAAACACTTGTTTGTATTGTGTCAGAATACAACATTTGGGAAGGAAGAAGGCAAAACCAACTCAGACCCAGAAAACATTTTGGAAATTGCCGCTCAAGAACCACTAATCGGCTGAGGCACTCAAAACAATGACAGCAAGCCAGAATTGTAGCAGGCCAATAGCTGTGCCGTGTTTGAAAAAGACCATTGCCCCGGTGCCCTGAACTCTATATTGCAGCCTCAAAACCAAAGCTGACATCAGAAAATGCATTGCAAACCATGATAAATAAGAAAAATGAGAAAAAAGCCAAACAAATGCAAGAATCCATAATGATATTGTCTTTGAGTTAGTCGCAAGGAAACCGGCTGTTCCTGGATTCATCCACCCCTCCAGCGGACTGCCTGTGGAATTCTGACAGAATTACCCTGAAAATCGCAGTGAAACTCAGTTTGGAGGCAATTAATATCTGTCACCTCAGACCATTTTATAATCTAAAACACAAACACTCACCTTGCTCATGTTACCTGTAGATTTCTAAGCTTCAAACGCCTATTTGTTGTATTTTTTATTTCATAATGGCTACTCTGTCCAGAAAACATTTAAAATTTCCGCTCAAGAAACCACAAATCGGCTGAGGTACTTAAAACAATGACAGCAAGGCAGAATTGGAGCATGCCAACAGCTGTGCCCTGTTTGAAAAAGACCATTCCTCCGGTGCCCTGAACTCAATATGCCAGCCTCAAAACCAAAGCTCACATCAGAAAATTCATTACAAACCATGATAAATAAGAAAACGGAGAAAAAAGCCAAAAAATGCAAGAATCCATAATGATATTGGGCTTGAGTTAGTCGCAAGGAAACCGGCTGTTCCCGGATTCATCCACCCCTTCAGCGGACTGCCTGTGGAATTCTGACTGAATTAACCTGAATATCGCAGTGAAACTCAGTTTGGAGGCAATTAATATCTCTCAAATCAGCCAAAGTGTTCCATTGTATTTTCCAAAACACAAAAACTCCCCTTGGTCGTGTTACCTGTAGATTTCTAAGCTTAGAACGCCTATTTGTAGTGTTTTTTATTTCATAATGGCCACTCTGCCCAAACTCTTGTTTGTATTGCGTCAGAATACAAAATTTGGGAAGGAAGAAGGCAAAACCAACTCAGACCCAGAAAACATTTAAGAAATTGCCGCTCAAAAAACCACAAATCGGCTGAGGCACTCAAAACAATGACAGCAAGGCAGAATTGGAGCAGGCCAACAGCTGTGCCCTGTTTGAAAAAGACCATTCCTCCGGTGCCCTGAACTCCATATTGCAGCCTCAAAACCAAAGCTCACATCAGAAAATTCATTTAAACCATGATAAATAAGAAAGATGAGAAAAAAGCCAAAGAAATGCAAGAATCCATAATGATATTGGGCTTGATTGAGTTGCAAGGAAACCGGCTGTTCCCGGATTCATCAACCCCTCCAGCTGACTGCCTGTGGAATTATGACTGAATTTACCTGAAAATCGCAGTGAAACTCACTTTGGAGGCAATTAATATCTGTCACCTCAGCCAAAGTGTTCCATTTGATTTTCCAAAACACAAAAACTCACCTTGGTCGTGTTACCTGTAGATTTCTAAGCTTCAAAAGACTATTTGTTGTGTTTTGTATTTCACACTGGCTACTCGACCCAAACTCTTGTTTGTATGGCGTCAGAATACAAAATTTGGGAAGGAAAATGGCAAAACCAACTCAGACTCAGAAAACATGTAGGAAATTGCAGCTCAAGAAACCAAAAGTCAGCTGAGGCACTCAAAACAATAACAGCAAGCCAGAATTGGAGCAGGCCAAAAGCTGTGCCCTGTTTGAAAAAGACCATTCCTCCAGTGCCCTGAACTCCATATTGCAGCCTCAAAACCAAAGCTCACATCAGGAAATTCATTACAAACCATGAAAAATAAGGAAAATGAGAAAAAAGCGAAAGAATTCCAAGAATGCATAATGATATTGGGCTTGATTTAGTCTCAAGGAAACCGGCTGTTCCAGGATTCATCGACCACTGCAGCTGACTGCCTGTGGAATTCTGACTGAATTCAGCTGAAAATCGCAGTGAAACTCAGATTGGAGGCAATTAATATCTGTCACCTCAGCCAAAGTGTTCCATTTTCTTTTCCAAAACACAAAAACTCCCCTTGGTCGTGTTACCTGTAGATTTCTAAGCTTCAAACGACTATTTGTTGTGTTTTTTATTTCATAATGGCTACTTTAACCAAACTCTTGTTTGTATTGCATCAGAATACAACATTTGGGAAGGAAGAAGGCAAAACCAACTCACAGCCAGAAATCATTTAGGACATTGCCGCTCAAGAAACCAAAAGTCAGCAGAGGTACCCAAAGCAATGACATTAAACCAGATTGGAGCAAGCAAAGAGGTGTGCCCTGATTGAAAAAGAACCATTCTCTTCTGCACTGAAGTCTATATTGCAGCCTCAAAATAAAGCTCACATCAGAAAATTTATTACAAACCATGATAAATAAGAAAAATAAGAAAAAAGCCAAAGAAATGCAAGAATCTATAATGATATTGGGCTTGATTCAATCGCAAGGAAACCGGCTGTTCCCAGATTCATCCACCCCTCCAGCTGACTGCCTGTGGAATTCTGACTGAATTCACCTGAAAATCGCAGTGAAACTCAGTTTGGAGGCAATTAATATCTGTCACCTCAGCCAAAGTGTTCCATTTTATTTTCGAAAACACAAAAACTCACCTTGCTCGTGTTACCTGTCGATTTCTAAGCTTCAAATGACTATTTGTTGTGTTTTTTATTTCATAATGGCTACTCTGCCGAAACTCTTGTTTGTATTGCGTCAGAATACAAAATTTGGGAAGGAAGAAGGTAAAACCAATTCAGGCCCAGAAAACATGTAGTAAATTGCCGCTCAAAAGACCAATAATCGGCTGAGGCACACAAAACAATGACAGCAAGCCAGAATTGGAGCAGGCCAACAGCTGTGCCCTGTTTGAAAAAGACCATTCCTCTGTTACCCTGAACTCCATATTGCAGCCTCAAAACCAAAGCTCACATCAGAAAATTCATTACAAACCATGATAAATAAGGAAAATGAGAAAAAAGCCAAAGAATTCCAAGAATGCATAATGATATAGGGCTTGATTTAGTCTCAAGGAAACCGGCTGTTCCTGGATTCATCGACCACTGCAGCTGACTGCCTGTGGAATTCTGACTGAATTCACCTGAAAATCGCAGTGAAACTCAGTTTGGAAGCAATTAATATCTGTCACCTCAGATATTTTATTATCCAAAACACATAACCTCACCTTGGTCGTGTTACCTGTAGATTTCTAAGCTTCAAACGCCTATTTGTTGTGTTTTTTATTTCATAATGGCTACTCTGCTGAAACTCTTTTTTGTATTGCGTCAGAATACAAAATTTGACAAGGAAGAAGGCAAAAGCAACTCAGACCCAGAAAACATTCAGAAAATTGCCACTCAAGAAACCACAAATAAGCTGAGGCACCCAAAATAAAATGACAGCAAGCCAGAATTGGAGCAGGCCAACAGCTGTGCCATGTTTGAAAAGGACCATTCCTCCGGTGCCCTGAACTCAAAATGCCAGCCTCAAAACCAAAGCTCACATCCGAAAATTTATTACAAACCATGATAAATAAGAAAGATGAGAAAAAAGCCAAAGAAATGCAAGAATCCACAATGATATTGGGCTTGATTTAGTCGCAAGGAAACCATCTTTCCCGGATTCATCCACCCCTCCAGCTGACAGCCTGTGGAATTCTGACAGAATTAACCTGAAAATCGCAGTGAAACTCAGTTTGGAGGCAATTAATATGTGTCACCTCAGCCAAAGTGTTCCATTTGATTTTCCAAAACACAAAATCTCACCTTGGTCGTGTTACCTGTAGATTTCTAAGCTTCAAACTCCTATTTCTTGTGTTTTTTTTTATTTCATAATGGCTCCTCTGTCCAACCTCTTGTTTGTATGGCGTCAGAATACAAAATTTGGGAAGGAAGAAGGCAAAACCAACTCTGACCCAGAAAACATTTAGGAAATTGCCACTCAACACACCAAAAATCAGCTGAGGCACCCAAAACAATGACAGTAAGCCAGAACTGGAGCAAGCAAATGGCTGTGCCCTGTTTGAAAAAGAACCTTCCTCTTGTGCCCTGAACTCCATATTGCAGACTCAAAACCAAAGCTCACATCAGAAAATTTATTACAAACCATGATACATAAGAGAAATGAGAAAAAGCCAAAGAAATGCAAGAATCCATAATGATATTGGGCTTGATTTAGTCTCAAGGAAATCAGCTCTTCCCAGATTCATCCCCCCCTCCAGCTGACTACCTGTGGAATTGTGACTGAATTAACCTGAAAATCACAGTGAAACTCAGTTTGGAAGCAATTAATATCTGTCACCTCAGCCAAAGTGTTCCATTTGATTTTCCAAAACACAAAAACTCACCATGGTCGTGTTACCTGTAGATTTCTAAGCTTCAAAAGCCTATTTGTTGTGGTTTTTATTTCATAATGGCTACTTTAACCAAACTCTTTTTTGTATTGCGTCAGAATACAAAATTTGACAAGGAAGAAGGCAAAACCAACTCAGACCCAGAAAACATGTAGGAAATTGCCGCTCAAGAAACCAAAAGTCAGCTGAGGTACCCAAACCAATTACATTAAACCAGAATTGGAGCAAGCAAAGAGCTGTGCCCTGATTGAAAAAGAACCATCCTCTTCTGCCCTGAACTCCATCTTCCAGACTCAAAACCAAAGCTCACATCAGAAAATTCATTACACACCATGATAAATAAGAAAAATGAGAATAAATCCAAAGAAATGCAAGATTCCATAATGATATTAGGTTTGATTTAGTCGCAAGGAAACCGGTTGTTCCCAGATTCATCCACCCCTCCAGCTGACTGCCTGTGGAATTCTGACTGAATTAACCTGAAAATCACAGTGAAATTCAGTTTGGAGGCAATTAATATCTGTCACCACAGCCAAAGTGTTCCATTTTATATTCCAAAACACAAAAACTCACCTTGGTCATGTTACCAGTAGATGTCTAAGCTTCAAACACCTATTTGTTGTGTTTTTTATTTCATAATGGCTACTCTGTCTAAACTCTTGTTTGTATTGCGTCAGAAGCAACATTTGAAGGAAGAAGGCAAAACCAACTCAGACCCAGAAAACATTTAGGAACTTGCCGCTCAAGAAAGCAAACTCAGCTGAGGCACCCAAACCAATGACAGTAAGCCAGAATTGGAGCAAGCAAAGGTCTGTGCCCTGATTGAATATGGCCATTCCTCCGGTGCCCTGAACTCCATCTTGCAGACTCAAAACCAAAGCTCACATCAGAAAATTCATTACAAACCATCATAAATAAGAAAAATGAGAAAAAAGCCAAAGAAATGCAAGAATCCATAATGATATTGGGCTTGATTCAGTCGCAAGGAAACCGGCTGTTCCCAGATTCATCCACCCCTCCATCTGGCTACCTGTGGAATTCGACTGAATTAACCTGAACATCGCAGTGAAACTCAGTTTGGAGGCAATTAATATCTGTCACCTCAGTCAAAGTGTTCCATTTGATTTTCCAAAACACAAAAACTCACCTTGGTCGTGTTTTCTGTACATGTATAACCTTGAAATGTTTGTTTGTTGTGTTTTTTATTTCATAATGGCTACTTTGACCAAACTCTTGTTTATATTGCATCAGAATACAAAATTTGGGAAGGAAGAAGGAAAAACCAACTCAGACCCAGAAAACATTTAGGAAAATGCCGCTCAAGAAACCACAAATCGGCTGAGGCACCCAAAACAATGACAGCAAGCCAGAATTGGAGCAAGCCAACACTTATGCCCTGATTGAAAATGCCATTCCTCTTGTGCCCTGAACTCCATATGCCAGCCTAAAAACCAAAGCGCACATCAGAAAATTCATTACAAACCATGATAAATAAGAAAAATAAGAGCCAAAGAAATGCAAGAATCCATAATGATATTGGGCTTGATTTAGTCGCAAGGAAACCGGCTGTTCCCGGATTCATCTACCCCTCCAGGTGACTCCCTGTGGAATTCTGACTGAATTAACCTGAATATCGCAGTGAAACTCAGTTTGGAGGCAATTAATATCTGTCACCTAGCCAAAGTGTTCCATTTGACTTTCCAAAACACAAAAACTCACCTTGGTCGTGTTACCTGTAGATTTCTAAGCTTCAAACGCCTATTGGTTGTGTTTTTCATTCCATAATGGCTACTCTGTCCAAACTCTTGTTTGTATGCCGTCAGAATACAAAATTTGGGAAGGAAGAAGGCAAAACCAACTCAGACCCAGAAAACATTTAGGAAATTTCCACTCAAGAAACCAAAAGTCAGCTGAGGCTCCCAAAATAATGACAGCAAGCCAGAATTGGAGCAAGCCAACAGCTGTGCCCTGATGGAAAAAGGCCATTCCTCCGGTGCCCTGAACTCCATATTGCAGCTTCAAAACCAAAGCTGACATCAGAAAATTCATTACAAACCATGATAAATAAGACAAATGAGAAAAAAGACAAAGAAATGCAAGAATCCATAATGATATTGGGCTGGATTTATTCGCAAGGTTACCGGCTGTTCCCAGTTCATCCACCCCTCCAGCTGACTGCCTGTGGAATTGTGACTGAATTCACCTGAAAATCGCAGTGAAACTCAGTTTGGAGGCAATTTATATCTGTCACCTCAGCCAACGTGTTCCATTTGATTTTCCACAACACAAAACCTCACCTTGGTCATGTTACCTGTAGATTTCTAAGCTTCAAATGCCTATTTGCTGTGTTTTTCATTACAAAATGGCTGCTCTGCCCAAACTCTTGTTTGTATGGCGTCAGAATACAAAATTTGGGAAGGAAGAAGGCAAAACCAACTCAGACCCTGAAAACATGCAGGAAATTGCTGCTCAAGAAACCAAAAGTCAGCTGAGGCACTTAAAACAATGACAGCAAGCCAGAATTCGAGCAGGCCAACAGCTGTGCCCTGTTTGAAAAAGGCCATTCCTCCGGTGCCCTGAACTGCATATTGCAGCCTCAAAACCAAATCTCACATCAGAAAATTCATTACAAACCTTGATAAATAAAAAATGAGAAAAAAGCCAAAGAAATGCAAGAATCCATAATGATATTAGGCTTGTTTTATTCGCATGGAAACCGGCTGTTCCCAGATTCATCCACCCCTCCAGCTGACTGCCTGTGGAATTCTGACTGAATTAACCTGAAAATCGCAGTGAAACTCAGTTTGGTAGCAATTAATATCTGTCACCTCAGCCAAAGCGTTCCATTTTATGTTCCAAAACAAAAAAACTCACCATGGTTGTGCTACCTGTAGATTTCTAAGCTTCAAAATCCTATTTCTTGTGGTTTTTATTTCATAATGGCTACTCTGCCCAAACTCTTGTTTGTATGGCATCAGAAAAGATAATTTGGGAAGGCAGACAGCAAAACCAACTCAGACCCAGAAAACCCATAATGATATTGGGCTGGATTTATTCGCAAGGATACCGGCTGTGCCCAGATTCATCCACCCCTACAGCTGACTGCCTGTGGAATTGTGACTGAATTCACCTGAAGTCAGCCGCGGCACCCAAAACAATGACGGGAAACAAGAATTGGAGCAGGCCAACAGCTGTGCCCTGTTTGAAAAAGACCATTCCTCTTGTGCCCTGAACTCCATATGCCAGCCTCAAAACCAAAGCTCACATCAGAAAATTCATCACAAACCATGATAAATAAGAAAAAGGAGAAAAAAGCCAAAGAAATGCAAGAATCCATAATGATATTCAGCTTGATTTCGTCACAAGGAAACCGGCTGTTCCCGGATTCATCCACCCCTCCAGCGGACTGCCTGTGGAATTCTGACGGAATTCACCTGAAAATCGCAGTGAAACTCAGTTTGGAGGCAATTACTATCTGTAACCTCAGCCAAAGTGTTCCATTTGATTTTCTAAAACACAAAAACTCACCTTGGTCGTATTACCTGTAGATTTCTAAGCTTTAAACGCATATTTGTAGTGTTTTTTATTTCATAATGGCTACTCTGCCGAAACTCTTGTTTGCATGCCATCAGAAAAGAAAATTTGGGAAGGAAGAAGGCAAAACCAACTCAGACCCAGCAAACATTTAGGAAATTGCCGCTCAAGAAACCAAAATTCAGCTGAGGCACCCAAAGAAATGACAGCAAGCCAGATTTGGAGCAGGCCAACAGCTATGCCCTGTTTGAAAAAGAGTATTCCTCCGGTACCCTGAACTCCATATGCCAGCCTCAAAACCAAAGCTCACATCAGAAAATGCATTACAAACCATGATAAATAAGAAAAATGAGAAAAAAGCCAAAGAAATGCAAGAATCCATAATGATATTGGGCTTGATTTAGTCGCAAGGAAACCGGCTGTTCCCAGATTCATCCACCACTCCTGCTGACTGCCTGTGGAATTCTGACTGAATTAACCAGAAAATCGCAGTGAAACTCACTTTGGAGGCAATATATATCTGTGACCTCAGCCAAAGTATTCCATTTGATTTTGCAAAACATAAAAACTCACCTTGGTTATGTTACCTGTAGATTTCTAAGCTTCAAAGGCCTATTTGTAATGTTTTTTAATTCATAATGGCAACTCTGTCCAAACTATTGGTTGTATCGTGTCAGAATACAATATTTGGGAAGGAAGAAGGCAAAACCAACTAAGATCCAGAAAACATTTAGTAAATTGCCACTCAAGAAACCAAAAGACAGCTGAGGCACCCAAAACAATGACAGCAAGCCAGAATTGGAGCATGCCAACAGCTGTGCCCTGATTGAAAAAGAACCTTCCTCTGGTGACCTGAACTCAATATGCCAGCCTCAAAACCAAAGCTCACATGAAAAAATTCATTACAAACCATGATAAATAAGAAAAATGAGAAAAAAGCGAAAGAAATGCAAGAATCCATAATGATATTGGGCTGGATTTAGTCGCCAGGAAACCGGCTATTCCCGGATTCATCCACTGCTCCTGCTGATTGCCTGTGGAATTCTGACTGAATTCACCTGAAAATCGCAGTGAAACTCAGTTTGGAGGCAATTAATATCTGTCTCCTCAGGCAAAGTGTTCCATTTGATTTTCCAAAACACAAAAACTCACCTTGGTCGTGTTACCTGTAGATTTCTAAGCTTCAAACGCCTATTTGCTGTGTTTTTCATTACAAAATGGCTACTCTGCCCAAACTCTTGTTTGTATTGTGGCAGAATACAAAATTTGGGAAGGAAGAAGGCAAAACCAACTCAGACGCAGAAAACATTTAGGATATTGCCGCTCAAGAAACCACAAATCGTCTGAGGCTCCCAAAACAATGACAGCAAGCCAGAATTGGAGCAGGCCAAGAGCTGTGCCCTGTTTGAAAAAGAGCATTCCCAGCCGGCTCCGCGGCTCATTAAGCTAATCCTCCACCTAGCGGCCCCAGCACACCAGGTTCTAGTCCTGGACTGGGTGCGGATTCTGTCCCGGTTGCCCCTCTTCCAGGCCAGCCCTCTGCTGTGGCCAGGGAGTGCAGTGGAGCATGGCCCAAGTGCTGGGGCACTGCACCCCATGGGAGACCAGGAAAAGCACCTGGCTCCTGGTTCCTGCAATCGGATCAGCGCGGTGCGCCCGCCGCAGCACACTGGCCGCGGCGGCCATTGGAGGGTGAACCAACAGCAAAGGAAGAAATTTCTCCCTGTCTCTCTCTCTCACTGTCCACTCTGCCTGTAAAGAAAAAAAAAAAGGAAAAAGACCATTCCCCCGGATCCTGAACTCCATATTGCAGCTTCAAAACCAAAGCTCACCTCAGAAAATTCATTACAAACCATGATAAATAAGAAAAATAAGAAAAAAGCCAAAGAAATGCAAGAATCCATTATGATATTGGGCTTGATTCACTCGAAGGAAACAGGCTGTTCCAGGATTCATCCACCCCTCCAGGTGACTGCCTGTGGTATTCTGACTGAATTAACCTGAAAATCACAGTGAAACTCAGTTTGGAGGCAATTAATATCTGTCACCTCAGCCAAAGTGTTCCATTTGATTTTCCAAAACACAAAAACTCACCTTGGTCGTGTTACCTGTAGATTTCTAAGCTTCAAATGCCTATTTGTTGTGTTTTTTATTTCATAATACCTACTCTGTCCAAACTCTTGTTTGTATTGCATCAGAATACAAAATTTGGGAAGGAAGAAGGCAAAACCAACACAGACCCAAAAAACATCTAGTAAATTGACACACTAGAATCCACAAATTTGCTGAAGCACTCAAAACATTGACAGCAAGCCAGAATTGGAGGAGGCCAACAGCTGTGCCCTGATTGAAAAGAACCATCCTCTTGTTCCCTGAACCCAATATGCCAGCCTTAAAACCAGAGCTCACATCAGAAAATTTATTACAAACCATGATATATAAGAGAAATGAGAAAAAGCCAAAGAAATGCAAGAATCCATAATGATATTGGGCTTGATTTAGTCTCAAGGAAATCAGCTCTTCCCAGATTCATCCCCCCCTCCAGCTGACTACCTGTGGAATTCTGACTGAATTAACCTGAAAATCACAGTGAAACTCAGTTTGGAAGCAATTAATATCTGTCACCTCAGCCAAAGTGTTCCATTTGATTTTCCAAAACACAAAAACTCACCATGGTCGTGTTACCTGTAGATTTCTAAGCTTCAAAAGCCTATTTGTTGTGGTTTTTATTTCATAATGGCTACTTTAACCAAACTCTTTTTTGTATTGCGTCAGAATACAAAATTTGACAAGGAAGAAGGCAAAACCAACTCAGACCCAGAAAACATTTAGGAAATTGCCGCTCAAGAAACCAAAAGTCAGCTGAGGTACCCAAACCAATTACATTAAACCAGAATTGGAGCAAGCAAAGAGCTGTGCCCTGATTGAAAAAGAACCATCCTCTTCTGCCCTGAACTCCATCTTCCAGACTCAAAACCAAAGCTCACATCAGAAAATTCATTACACACCATGATAAATAAGAAAAATGAGAATAAATCCAAAGAAATGCAAGATTCCATAATGATATTAGGTTTGATTAGGCGCAAGGAAACCGGTTGTTCCCAGATTCATCCACCCCTCCAGCTGACTGCCTGTGGAATTCTGACTGAATTAACCTGAAAATCACAGTGAAACTCAGTTTGGAGGCAATTAATATCTGTCACCTCAGCCAAAGTGTTCCATTTTATATTCCAAAACACAAAAACTCACCTTGGTCATGATACCAGTAGATGTCTAAGCTTCAAACGCCTATTTGTTGTGTTTTTTATTTCATAATGGCTACTCTGTCTAAACTCTTGTTTGTATTGCGTCAGAAGCAACATTTGAAGGAAGAAGGCAAAACCAACTCAGACCCAGAAAACATTTAGGAACTTGCCGCTCAAGAAAGCAAACTCAGCTGAGGCACCCAAACCAATGACAGTAAGCCAGAATTGGAGCAAGCAAAGGTCTGTGCCCTGATTGAATATGGCCATTCCTTCGGTGCCCAGAACTCCATCTTGCAGACTCAAAACCAAAGCTCACATCAGAAAATTCATTACAAACCATCATAAATAAGAAAAATGAGAAAAAAGCCAAAGAATTGCAAGAATCCATAATGATATTGGGCTTGATTCAGTCGCAAGGAAACCGGCTGTTCCCGGATTCATCTACCCCTCCAGGTGACTGCCTGTGGAATTCTGACTGAATTAACCTGAATATCGCAGTGAAACTCAGTTTGGAGGCAATTAATATCTGTCACCTAGCCAAAGTGTTCCATTTGACTTTCCAAAACACAAAAACTCACCTTGGTCGTGTTACCTGTAGATTTCTAAGCTTCAAACGCCTATTGGTTATGTTTTTCATTCCATAATGGCTACTCTGTCCAAACTCTTGTTTGTATGCCGTCAGAATACAAAATTTGGGAAGGAAGAAGGCAAAACCAACTCAGACCCAGAAAACATTTAGGAAATTTCCACTCAAGAAACCAAAAGTCAGCTGAGGCTCCCAAAATAATGACAGCAAGCCAGAATTGGAGCAAGCCAACAGCTGTGCCCTGATGGAAAAAGGCCATTCCTCCGGTGCCCTGAACTCCATATTGCAGCTTCAAAACCAAAGCTGACATCAGAAAATTCATTACAAACCATGATAAATAAGACAAATGAGAAAAAAGACAAAGAAATGCAAGAATCCATAATGATATTGGGCTGGATTTATTCGCAAGGATACCGGCTGTTCCCAGTTCATCCACCCCTCCAGCTGACTGCCTGTGGAATTGTGACTGAATTCACCTGAAAATCGCAGTGAAACTCAGTTTGGAGGCAATTTATATCTGTCACCTCAGCCAACGTGTTCCATTTGATTTTCCACAACACAAAACCTCACCTTGGTCATGTTACCTGTAGATTTCTAAGCTTCAAATGCCTATTTGCTGTGTTTTTCATTACAAAATGGCTGCTCTGCCCAAACTCTTGTTTGTATGGCGTCAGAATACAAAATTTGGGAAGGAAGAAGGCAAAACCAACTCAGACCCTGAAAACATGCAGGAAATTGCTACTCAAGAAACCAAAAGTCAGCTGAGGCACTTAAAACAATGACAGCAAGCCAGAATTCGAGCAGGCCAACAGCTGTGCCCTGTTTGAAAATGGCCATTCCTCCGGTGCCCTGAACTGCATATTGCAGCCTCAAAACCAAATCTCACATCAGAAAATTCATTACAAACCTTGATAAATAAAAAATGAGAAAAAAGCCAAAGAAATGCAAGAATCCATAATGATATTAGGCTTGTTTTATTCGCATGGAAACCGGCTGTTCCCAGATTCATCCACCCCTCCAGCTGACTGCCTGTGGAATTCTGACTGAATTAACCTGAAAATCACAGTGAAACTCAGTTTGGTAGCAATTAATATCTGTCACCTCAGCCAAAGCGTTCCATTTTATGTTCCAAAACACAAAAACTCACCATGGTCGTGCTACCTGTAGATTTCTAAGCTTCAAACGCCCATGTGTTGTGTTTTTTATTTCATAATGGCTACTCTGCCCAAACTCTTGTTTGTATGGCATCAGAAAAGATAATTTGGGAAGGCAGACAGCAAAACCAACTCAGACCCAGAAAACCCATAATGATATTGGGCTGGATTTATTCGCAAGGATACCGGCTGTGCCCAGATTCATCCACCCCTACAGCTGACTGCCTGTGGAATTGTGACTGAATTCACCTGAAGTCAGCCGCGGCACCCAAAACAATGACGGGAAGCAAGAATTGGAGCAGGCCAACAGCTGTGCCCTGTTTGAAAAAGACCATTCCTCTTGTGCCCTGAACTCCATATGCCAGCCTCAAAACCAAAGCTCACATCAGAAAATTCATCACAAACCATGATAAATAAGAAAAAGGAGAAAAAAGCCAAAGAAATGCAAGAATCCATAATGATATTCAGCTTGATTTCGTCACAAGGAAACCGGCTGTTCCCGGATTCATCCACCCCTCCAGCGGACTGCCTGTGGAATTCTGACGGAATTCACCTGAAAATCGCAGTGAAACTCAGTTTGGAGGCAATTACTATCTGTAACCTCAGCCAAAGTGTTCCATTTGATTTTCTAAAACACAAAAACTCACCTTGGTTGTATTACCTGTAGATTTCTAAGCTTTAAACGCATATTTGTAGTGTTTTTTATTTCATGATGGCTACTCTGCCGAAACTCTTGTTTGCATGCCATCAGAAAAGAAAATTTGGGAAGGAAGAAGGCAAAACCAACTCAGACCCAGCAAACATTTAGGAAATTGCCGCTCAAGAAACCAAAATTCAGCTGAGGCACCCAAAGAAATGACAGCAAGCCAGATTTGGAGCAGGCCAACAGCTATGCCCTGTTTGAAAAAGAGTATTCCTCCGGTACCCTGAACTCCATATGCCAGCCTCAAAACCAAAGCTCACATCAGAAAATTCATTACAAACCATGATAAATAAGTAAAATGAGAAAAAAGCCAAAGAAATGCAAGAATCCATAATGATATTGGGCTTGATTTAGTCGCAAGGAAACCGGCTGTTCCCAGATTCATCCACCACTCCTGCTGACTGCCTGTGGAATTCTGACTGAATTAACCAGAAAATCGCAGTGAAACTCACTTTGGAGGCAATATATATCTGTGACCTCAGCCAAAGTATTCCATTTGATTTTGCAAAACATAAAAACTCACCTTGGTTATGTTACCTGTAGATTTCTAAGCTTCAAAGGCCTATTTGTAATGTTTTTTAATTCATAATGGCAACTCTGTCCAAACTATTGGTTGTATCGTGTCAGAATACAATATTTGGGAAGGAAGAAGGCAAAACCAACTAAGATCCAGAAAACATTTAGTAAATTGCCACTCAAGAAACCAAAAGACAGCTGAGGCACCCAAAACAATGACAGCAAGCCAGAATTGGAGCATGCCAACAGCTGTGCCCTGATTGAAAAAGAACCTTCCTCTGGTGACCTGAACTCAATATGCCAGCCTCAAAACCAAAGCTCACATGAAAAAATTCATTACAAACCATGATAAATAAGAAAAATGAGAAAAAAGCGAAAGAAATGGAAGATTCCATAATGATATTGGGCTGGATTTAGTCGCAAGGAAACCGGCTATTCCCGGATTCATCCACCGCTCCTGCTGATTGCCTGTGGAATTCTAACTGAATTCACCTGAAAATCGCAGTGAAACTCACTTTGGAGGCAATTAATATCTGTCTCCTCAGGCAAAGTGTTCCATTTGATTTTCCAAAACACAAAAACTCACCTTGGTCGTGTTACCTGTAGATTTCTAAGCTTCAAACGCCTATTTGCTGTGTTTTTCATTACAAAATGGCTACTCTGCCCAAACTCTTGTTTGTATTGTGGCAGAATACAAAATTTGGGAAGGAAGAAGGCAAAACCAACTCAGACGCAGAAAACATTTAGGATATTGCCGCTCAAGAAACCACAAATCGTCTGAGGCTCCCAAAACAATGACAGCAAGCCAGAATTGGAGCAGGCCAAGAGCTGTGCCCTGTTTGAAAAAGAGCATTCCCAGCCGGCTCCGCGGCTCATTAAGCTAATCCTCCACCTAGCGGCCCCAGCACACCAGGTTCTAGTCCCGGTCTGGGTGCGGATTCTGTCCCGGTTGCCCCTCTTCCAGGCCAGCCCTCTGCTGTGGCCAGGGAGTGCAGTGGAGCATGGCCCAAGTGCTGGGGCACTGCACCCCATGGGAGACCAGGAAAAGCACCTGGCTCCTGGTTCCTGCAATCGGATCAGCGCGGTGCGCCCGCCGCAGCACACTGGCCGCGGCGGCCATTGGAGGGTGAACCAACGGCAAAGGAAGAAATTTCTCCCTGTCTCTCTCTCTCACTGTCCACTCTGCCTGTCAAGAAAAAAAAAAAAAAAGGAAAAAGACCATTCCCCCGGATCCTGAACTCCATATTGCAGCTTCAAAACCAAAGCTCACCTCAGAAAATTCATTACAAACCATGATAAATAAGAAAAATAAGAAAAAGGCCAAAGAAATGCAAGAATCCATTATGATATTGGGCTTGATTCACTCGAAGGAAACAGGCTGTTCCAGGATTCATCCACCCCTGCAGCTGACTGCCTGTGGTATTCTGACTGAATTAACCTGAAAATCACAGTGAAACTCAGTTTGGAGGCAATTAATATCTGTCACCTCAGCCAAAGTGTTCCATTTGATTTTCCAAAACACAAAAACTCACCTTGGTCATGTTACCTGTAGATTTCTAAGCCTCAAACGCCTATTTGTTGTGTTTTTTATTTCATAATACCTACTCTGTCCAAACTCTTGTTTGTATTGCATCAGAATACAAAATTTGGGAAGGAAGAAGGCAAAACCAACACAGACCCAAAAAACATCTAGTAAATTGACACACTAGAATCCACAAATGTGCTGAAGCACTCAAAACATTGACAGCAAGCCAGAATTGGAGGAGGACAACAGCTGTGCCCTGATTGAAAAGAACCATCCTCTTGTTCCCTGAACCCAATATGCCAGCCTTAAAACCAGAGCTCACATCAGAAAATTTATTGCAAACCATGATACATAAGAGAAATGAGAAAAAGCCAAAGAAATGCAAGAATCCATAATGATATTGGGCTTGATTTAGTCGCAAGGAAACCGGCTGTTCCTGGATTCATCCACCGCTGCAGCTGAATGCCTGTGGAATTCTGATGGAATTAACCTGAAAATCGCAGGGAAACTCAGTTTGGAGGCAATTAATATCTGTCACCTCAGCCAAAGTGTTCCATTTTCTTTTCCAAAACACAAAAACTCACCTTGGTCGTGTTACCTGTAGATTTCTGAGCTTCAAACGCCTATTTGTTGCACTTTTTATTTCATAATAGCTACTCTGTCCAAACTCTTGTTTGTATTGCATCAGAATACAAAATTTGGGAAGGAAGAAGGCAAAACCAACTCAGACCCAGAAAATATTTAGGAAATTACTGCTCAAGGAACCAAAAGTAAGCTGAGGCATGCAGAACAATGACAGCAAGACAGAATTTGAGCAAGCCAACAGCTGTGCCCTGATTGAAAAAGAACCATTCTCTTGTACCCTGAAATCCATTTTGCAGCCTCAAAACCAAAGCTCACATCAGAAAATTCATAACAAACCATGATAAATAAGGGAAATGTGAAAAAGCCAAAGAAATGCAAGAGTCCTTTGTGATATTTGGCTGGATTTAGACACAAGGAAACTGGCTGTTTCAGGATTCATCCCACCCTTAAACAGACTGACTTTGGAATTCTGATTGAATTCACCTCAAAATTGCACTCACACTCAATTTGGAGGAAATTAGTATCTGTCCCCTCAGCAGAAGGGGTCCATGTCATTATCCAAAACAAAGAAACTCATCTTGATTGTGTTGCCTGTACAGTTCTAATCCTGAAAGGCCAATTTGCTTTGTTTTTTTTTTTTTCTTTCATACTGGCTACTCCGTAAAAATCTTGCTTGTATTGCATCAGAATACAAAATTTGGGAATAAGAAGGCAAAAGTAACTCAGACCCAGAAAACATTTAGGATATTGCCACTCAAGAATCCACAAATCAGCTGAGGCACCCAAAACAAGACAGCAAGCCAGAATTGGAGCAACCCAACAACTGTGCCCTGATTAAAAACAACCCTCCTCTTGTGCCCTGAACTCAATATGCCAGCTTAAAACCAAAGCTCACATCAGAAAATTCATTACAAACCATGATAAATAAGAAAAATGAGAAAAAGCCAAAGAAATGCAAGAATCCATAATGATATTGGGCTTGATTTAGTCGCAAGGAAATCGGCTCGTCCAAGATTCATCCCCCCCTCCAGCTGACTGCCTGTGGAATTCTGACTGAATTAACCTGAAAATCGCAGTGACAATCAGTTTGGAGGCAATTACTATCTGTCACCTCAGCCAAAGTGTTCCACTTTATTTTCCAAAACACAAAAACTCACTTGGTCTTGTTACCTGTAGATGTATAAGCTTCAAACGCCTATTTGTTGTGTTTTTTATTTCATAATGGCTACTCTGTCAAAACTCTTGTTTGTATTGCCTCAGAATACAAAATTTGGGAAGGAAGAAGGCAAAACCAACTCAGACCCATAAAACATTTAGGAAATTGCCGCTCAAGAAACCAAAATCAGCTGAGGCACCCAAAACAATGACAGCAAGCTAGAATTGGAGCAAGCCAACAGCTGTGCCCTGTTTGAAATAGAACCCTCCTCTTGTGCCCTGAACTCAATATGCCAGCCTCAAAACCAAAGCTCACATCAGAAAATTCATTACAAACCATGATACAAAAGAAAAATGAGAAAAAAGCCAAACAAATGCAAGAATCCCTAATTATATTGGGCTTGATTTAGTCGCAAGGAAACCGGCTGTTCCCGGATTCATCCACCCCTCCAGCTGACAGCTTGTGGAATTCTGACTGAATTAACCTGAAAATCGCAGTGAAACTCAATTTGGAGGCAATTAATATCTGTCACCTCAGCCAAAGTGTTCCATTTGATTTTCCAAAACACAAAATCTCACCTTGGTCGTGTTACCTGTAGCTTCAAATGCCTATTTGTTGTGTTTTTAATTTCATAATGGCTACTCTGTCCAAACTCTTGTTTGTATTGCGTCAGAATAGAAAATTTGGGAAGGAAGAAGGCAAAACCAACTGATACCCAGAAAACATTTAGGAAATTGCCACTCAAGAAACCACAACTCGGCTGAGGCACCCAAACCAATGACAGCAAGCCAGAATTGGAGCAACCCAACAGCTGTGCCCTGATTGAAAAAGTTCCTTCCTTTTGTGACCTCAACTCAATATGCCAGCCTAAAAACCAAAGCTCACATCAGAAAATTCATTACAAACCATGATAAATAAGAAAAATGAGAAAAAAGCCAAAGAAATGCAAGAATCCATAATGATATATGACTTCATTTAGTCACAAGGAAACCGGCTATTACCGGATTCATCCACCCATCCAGCTGACTGACTGTGGAATTCTGACTGAATTAAGCTGAATGGAGGCAGTTAATATCTGTCACCACAGCCAAAGTGTTCCATTTTATTTTCCAAAACACAAAATCTCACCTTGGTCATGTTGCCTGTAGATTTCTAAGCTTCAAACGCCTATTTGTTGTGTTTTTTATTTCATAATGGCTACTCTGTCCAAACTCTTGTTTATATTGTGTCAGAATACAAAATTTGGGAAGAAAGCAGGCAAAACCAACTGAGAATCAGAAAACATTTACCGAATTTCCGCTCAAGAAACCAAAAGTCAGCTGAGGCACCGAAAACAATGAAAGCAAGCCAGAACTTGAGCAAGCCAACAGCTGTGCCCTGATTGAAAAAGACCATTAATCCAGTGCCCTGAACTCCATACTGCAGCCTCAAAACCAAAGCTCGCATCAGAAAATTCATTACAAACCATGATAAATAAGAAAAATGAGAAAAAAGCCAAAGAATTGCAAGAATCCATAATGATATTGGGCTTGATTTAGTCATAAGGAAACCGGCTGTTCCCGGATTCATCCACCCCTCCAGCTGACTGCCTGTGGATTTCTGACTGAATTAACCTGAAAATCACAGTGAAACTCTGTTTGGAGGCAATTAATATCTGTCACCTCAGCCAAAGTGTTCCATTGTATTTTCCAAAACACAAAAACTCACCTTGGTCGTGTTACCTGTAGATGTATAAGCTTCAAACGCCTATTTGTTTTGTTGCTTGTTTCATAATGGCTACTGTAAACAAACTCTTGTTTGTATTGCCTCAGAATACAAAATTTGGGAAGGAAGAAGGCAAAACCAACTCAGACCCATAAAACATTTAGGAAATTGCCGCTCAAGAAACCAAAATCAGCTGAGGCACCCAAAACAATGACAGCAAGCCAGAAGTGGAGCAAGCCAACAGCTCTGCCCTGTTTGAAAAAGACCATTCCTCCGGTGCCCTGAACTCCATATTGCCGCCTCAAAAGCAAAGCTCACATCAGAAAATTCATTACAAACCAGGATAAATAAGGGAAATGTGAAAAAAACAAAGAAATGCAAGAGTCCTTTGTGATATTTGGCTGGATTTAGACACAAGGAAACCGGCTGTTCCCGGATTCATCCACCACTCCAGCTGACTGCCTGTGGAATTCTGACTGAATTAACCTGAAAATCGCAGTGAAACTCAGTTTGGAGGCAATTAATATCTGTCACCTCAGCCAAAGTGTTTCATTTGATTTTCCAAAACACAAAACCTCACCTTGGTCATGTTACCTGTAGATTTCTAAGCTTCAAATGCCTATTTGCTGTGTTGTTTATTTCAAAATGGCTACTCTGTCCAAATTCTTGTTTGTTTGGCGTCAGAATACAAAATTTGGGAAGGAAGAAGGCAAAACCAACTGAGATTCAGAAAACATTTAGGAAATTGCCGCTCAAGAAACTGAAGGACACTGAGGCACCCAAAACCTTGAAAGGAAGTCAGAATTGGAGTAAGCCAACAGCTGTTTCCTGATTGAAAAAGGCCATTCCTCCGGTGCCCTGAACTCCATCTTGCAGGTTCAAAACCAAAGCTCACATCAGAAAATTTATTACAAACCATGAAAAATAAGAAAAATCCTAAAAAATCCAAAGAAATTCAGGAGTTCTTAGTGATATTGGGCTTGAATCATTCCCTTGTTAATGGCTGTTTCCAGATTCATCCATACCTCCCAGCTGAGTGTCTGTGGTTTCTGACTGAATTAACATGAAAATCGCAGTGAAACTCGGTTTGGAGGCAATTACTATCTGTCACCTCAGCCAAAGTGTTCCATTTGATTTTCCAAAACACAAAAACTCACCTTGGTCGTGTTACCTGTAGATTTCTAAGCTTCAAATGCATATTTGTTGTGTTGTTTATTTCATAATGGCTACTCTGTCCAAACTCTTGTTTATATTGCGTCAGAATACAAAATTTGGGAAGGAAGAAGGCAAATCCAACTGAGACTCAGAAAACATTTAGGAAATTGCCGCTCAAGAAACCTAAAGTCAGCTGAGGCACCAAAAAAATGACAGCAATCCAGAACTTGAGCAAGCCAACAGCTGTGCCCTGATTGAAAAAGACCATTAATCCAGTGCCTGAACTCCATATTCAAGCCTCAAAACAAAAGCTCACATCAGAAAATTCATTACAGACCATGATAAATAAGAAAAATGAGAAAAAAGCCAAAGAAATGCAAGAATCCATAATGATATTGGGCTTGATTTAGTTGCAAGGAAACCGGCTGTTCCCGGATTCATCCACCCCTCCAGCTGACTGCCTGTGGAATTCTGACTGAATTCACCTGAAAATTGCAGTGAAACTCAGTTTGGAGGCAATTAATATCTGTCACCTCAGCCAAAGTTTCCATTTTATTTTCCAAAACACAAAAACTCACCTTGGTCGTGTTACCTGTAGATTTCTAAGCTTCAAACACCTATTTGTTGTGTTTTTTATTTCATAATGGCTACCGTGCCCAAACTCTTGTTTGTATTGTGGCAGAATACAAAATTTGGGAAGGAAGAAGCCAAAACCAACTCAGACCCATAAAACATTTAGGAAATTGCCGCTCAAGAAACCAAAAGTCAGCTGAGGCACCCAAAACAATGACAGCAAGGCAAAATGGGAGCAAGGCGACAACTGTGCCCTGTTTGAAAAAGACCATTCCTCCTGTGCCCTGAACTCCATATTCCAGCCTCAAAACCAAAGCTCACAGCAGAAAATTCATTACAAACCATGGTAAATAAGGGAAATGTGAAAAAGCCAAAGAAATGCAAGAGTCCTTTGTGAAATTTGGTTGGATTCAGACACAAGGAAACTGGCTGTTCCCAGATTCATACCCCCTTCCACAGACAGACTTTGGAATTCTGATTGAATTCACCTCAAAATCGCACTCAGACTCAATTTGGAGGGAATTAGGATCTGTCCCCTCAGCAGAAGGGTATCATGTCATTTTCCAAAACACAGAAACTCATCTTGGTCGTGTTGCCTGTAGATTTCTAATCCTGAAAGGGCAATTTACTGTGTTTTTTTTTTCTTTCATAATGGCTACTCTGTCCAAAATCTTGCTTGTATTGCGTCAGAATACAAAATTTGGGAATAAGAAGGCAAATCCGATCAGAACCAGAAAACATTTAGGAAACTGCAGAAAAAGAATCCACAAATAAGCTGAGGCACCCAAAACAATGACAGCAAGCAGAATTGGAGCACGCCAACAGCTGTGCCCTGATTGAAAAAGAACCTTCCTCTTGTGCCCTAAACTCAATATGCCAGCCACAAAACCAAAGCTCACATCAAAAAATTCTTTTCAAACCATGATAAATAGGAAAAATCAGAAAAAAGCCAAAGAAATGCAAGTTTTCTTAGTGATATTGGGCTTGATTTATTCCTAAGTAAACAGCTGTTTCCAGATTCATCCACAACTCCCAGCTGAGTGAATAGGGATTCTGACTGAATTCACCTCAAAATGGCAGTGAAATTCGGTTTGGAGACAATTAATATCTGTCACCTCAGCCAAAGTGTTCCATTTTATTTTCCAAAACAAAAAAACTCACTTTGGTCATGTTACCTATAGATTTCCAAGCTTCAAACGCCTATTTGTTGTGTTTTTTATTTCATAATGGCTACTCTGTCCAAAATCTTCCTTGTATTGCATCACATACAAAATTTGGGAAGGTAGAAGGCAAAGCCAACTCAGACTCAGAAAACATTTAGGAAATTGCCACTCAAGAAACCAAAAGTCAGCTGAGGCACCCAAAACCATGACAGCAAGCCAGAATTGGAGGAGGCAATCAGCTGAGTCCTGATTGAAAAAGGCCATTCTTCCGGGACCCTGAACTCCATATTCCAGCCTCAAAACCAAAGCTGACATCAGGAAATTCATTACAAACCATGATACATAAGAAAAATGAGAAAAAAGCCAAGAAATGCAAGAATCCATAATGATATTGAGCTGGATTTAGTCGCAAGGAAACGGCCTGTTCCCGGATTCATCCACCCCTCCAGCTGACTGCCTGTGGAATTCTGACTGAATTAACCTGAAAATCGCAGTGAAACTCAGTTTGGAGGCAATTAATATCTGTCACCTCAGCCAAAGTGTTCCATTTTATTTTCCATAACACAAAAACTCACCTTGGTCGTGTTATCTGTAGATTTCTAAGCTTCAAACACCTATGTGTAGTGTTTTTTATTTCATAATGGCTGCTCTGGCCAAACTCTTGTTTGTATGGCGTCAGAATACAAAATTTGGGAAGGAAGAAGGCAAAACCAACTCAGACCCAGAAAACATTTAGGAAATTGCCGCTCAAGAAATCACAAATCAGCTGAGGCACCCAAAAAAATGTCAGGATGCCAGAATTGGAACACGCCAACAGCTGTGCCCTGATTGAAAAAGAACCTTCCTCTTGTGCCCTGAACTCAATATACCAGCCTCAAAACCAAAGCTCACATCAGAAAATTCATTACAAACCATGATAAATAAGAAAAATCAGAAAAAAGCCAAAGAAATGCAGGAGTTCTTAGTGATATTGGGCTTGATTTATTCTCTTATTCCTGGCTGGTTGCAGATTCATCAACAACTCCCAGCTGAGTGTCTGTGGTTTCTGACTGAATTAACATGAAAATCGCAGTGAAACTCGGTTTGGAGGCAATTAATATCTGTCACCTCAGTCAAAGTGTTCCACTTTATTTTCCAATACACAAAAACTCACCTTGGTCATGCTACCTGCAGATTGCTAAGCTTCAAACGCAATTTGTTGTGTTGTTTATTTCATAATGGCTGCTGTGCCCAAACTCTTGTTTGTATTGTGTCAGAATGCAAAATTTCAAAAGGGAGAAGGCAAAACCAACTCAGACCCAGAAAACTTTTAGGAAATTTTCACTCAAGAAACCAAAAGTCAGCTGAGGCACCCAAAACAATGACAGCAAGCCAGAATTGGAGCACGCCAACAGCTGTGCCCTGATTGAAAAAGAACCTTCCTCTTGTGCCCTGAACTCCATATTGCAGCCTCAAAACCAAAGCTCACATCAGAAAATTCATTACAAACCATGATACATAAGAAAAATGAGAAAAAAGCCAAAGAAATGCAAGAATCCCTAATTATATTGGGCTTGATTTAGTCGCAAGGAAACCGGCTGTTCCCGGATTCAATCGCCCCTCAAGCTGACGGCCTGTGGAATTCTGACGGAATTAACCTGAAAATCGCAGTGAAACTCAGTTTGGAGGCAATTAATATCTGTCACCTCAGCCAAAGTGTTCCATTTGATTTTCCAAAACACAAAAACTCACTTTGGTTGTTTTACCTGTAGATGTCTAAGTTTCAACATCCTATTTGTTGTGTGTTTTATTTCATAATGGCTACTCTGTCCAAACTCTTGTTTGTATTGCATCAGAATACAAAATTTGGGAAGGAAGAAGGCAAAACCAACACAGACGCAGAAAACATTTAGGAAATTGCCGCTCAAGAAGCCAAAAGTCACTGAGGCACCCAAAACAATGACAGCAAGCCAGAAGAGGAGCAAGCCAACAGCTGTGCGCTGATTGAAAAAGAACCTTCCTCTTGTGCCCTGAACTCAATATGCCAGCCTCAAAACCAAAGCTCACATCAGAAAATTCATTACAAACCATGATAAATAAGAAAAAAGAGAAAAAAGCCAAAGAAATGCAAGAATCCATAATGATATAGGGCTTGATTTAGTCGCTAGGAAACGGCTCTTCCCGGATTCATCCACCCCTCCAGCTGACAGCCTGTGGAATTCTGATGAATTAACCTGAAAATCACAGTGAAACTCAGTTTGGAGGCAATTAATATCTGTCACCTCAGCCAAAGTGTTCCATTTTATTTTCATAAACACAAAAACTCACCTTGGTCATGTTACCTGTAGATTTCTAAGCTTCAAACGCCTATTTGTTGTGTTTTTTCTTTCATAATGGCTATTCTGTACAAACTCTTCTTTAAATTGCATCAGAATACAAAATTTGGGAAGGAAGAAGGCAAAGCCAACTCAGACCCTGAAAACATTTGGGAAATTGCCACACAAGAAACCACAAATCGGCTGAGGCACTCAAAACAATGACAGCAAGCCAGAAGTGGAGCAAGCCAACAGCTGTGCCCTGATTGAAAAACAACCTTCCTCTTGTGCCCTGAACTCAATATGCCAGCCTCAAAACCAAAGCTCACATCAGAAAATTCATTACAAACCATGATAAATAAGAAAAAAGAGAAAAAAGCCAAAGAAATGCAAGAATCCATAATGATATTGGGTTTGATTAAGTTGCAAGGAAACCGGCTGTTCCCAGATTCATCCACCACTAAAGCTGACTGCCTGTGGAATTCTGACTGAATTAACCTGACAATCGCAGTGAAACTCAAGAAACCAAATTTCAGCTGAGGCACCCAAAACAAAGACAATAGCCAGAATTGGAGCAAGCCAACAGCTGTGCCCTGTTTGAAAAAGACCATTCCTCAGGTGCCCTGAACTCTATATTGCAGCCTCAAAACCAAAGCTCACATCAGAAAATTCATTACAAACCATGATAAATTAGGGAAATTTGAAAAAGCCAAAGAAATGCAAGAGTCCTTTGTGATATTTGGCTGGATTTAGACACAAAGAAACTGGCTGTTTCCAGATTCATCCCCCCCTTCCACAGACTGACTTTGGAATTCTGATTGAATTCACCTCAAAATCTCACTCACACTCATTTGGGAGGGAATTAGAATCTGTCCCCTCAGCAGAAGCGTTCTATGTCATTTTCCAAAACACAGAAACTCATCTTGGTCGCGTTGCCTGTAGATTTCTAATCCTGAAAGGGCAATGCGCTGTGTTTTTTTTTTTTTCTTTCTTTCATAATGGCTACTCTCCAAAATCTTGCTTGTATTGCATCAGAATACAAAATTTGGGAATAAGAAGGCAAAACCGACTCAGACCCAGAAAACATTTAGGAAATTGGCACTCAAGAAACCACAAATCGGCTGAGGCACCCAAAACAATGACAGCAAGCCAGAAGTGGAGCAAGGCAACAGCTGTGCCCTGATTGAAAAAGAACCTTCCTCTTGTGCCCTGAACTCAATATGCCAGCCTCAAAACCAAAGCTCACATCAGAAAATTCATTACAAACCATGATAAATAAGGGAAATGTGAAAAAGCCAAAGAAATGCAAGAGTCCTTTGTGATATTTGGCAGGATTTAGACACAAAGAAACTGGCTGTTTCCAGATTCATCCCCCCCTTCCACAGACTGACTTTGGAATTCTGATTGAATTCACCTCAAAATCGCTCTCACACTCCATTTGGAGGGAATTACAATCTGTCCCCTCAGCAGAAGCGTTCCATGTCATTTTCCAAAACACAGAATCTCATCTTGGTTGTGTTGCCTATGGATTTCTAATCCTGAAAGGTCAATTTGCTGTGTTTTTTTTTTTTTCTTTCATAATGGCTACTCTGTCCAAAATCTTGCTTGTATTGCATCAGAATACAAAATTTGGGAAGGAAGAAGACAAAACCAACTCAGACCCCGAAAACACTTAGGAAATTGCCACACAAGAAACCACAAATCAGCTGAGGCACCCAAAACAATGACAGCAAGCCAGAAGTGGAGCAAGCCAACAGCTGTGCCCTGATTGAAAAAGAACCTTCCTCTTGTGCCCTGAACTCAATATGCCAGCCTCAAAACCAAAGCTCACATCAGAAAATTCATTACAAACCATGATAAATAAGGGAAATGTGAAAAAGCCAAAGAAATGCAAGAGTCCTTTGTGATATTTGGCAGGATTTAGACACAAAGAAACTGGCTGTTTCCAGATTCATCCCCCCCTTCCACAGACTGACTTTGGAATTCTGATTGAATTCACCTCAAAATCGCTCTCACACTCCATTTGGAGGGAATTAGAATCTGTCACCTCAGCAGAAGCGTTCCATGTCATTTTCCAAAACACAGAATCTCATCTTGGTTGTGTTGCCTATGGATTTCTAATCCTGAAAGGTCAATTTGCTGTGTTTTTTTTTCTTTCATAATGGCTACTCTGTCCAAAATCTTGCTTGTATTGCATCATACAAACTCTTGTTTGTATGGCGTCAGAATACAAAATTTCAGAAGGAAGAAAGCAAAACCAACTCAGACCCAGAAAATATTCAGGAAATTGCCGCTCAAGAAACCAAAAGTTAGCTGAGGCACCCAAAGCAATGACAGCAAGCCAGAATTAGAGCAAGCCAACAGCTGTGCCCTGTTTGAAAAAGAACCTTCCTCTTGTGCCCTGAACTCAATATGCCAGCCTCAGAACCAAAGCTCACATCAGAAAATTCATTACAAACCATGATAAATAAGAAAAAGGAGAAAAAAGAAAAGAAAAGCAAGAATCCATAATGATATTGGGCTTGATTCAGTCGCAAGGAAACCGGCTGTTCCTGGAATCATCCGCCCCTCCAGCTGACTGCCTGTGGAATTCTGACTGAATTAACCTGAAAATCGCAGTGAAACTCACTTTGGAGGCAATTACTATCTGTCACCTCAGCCAAAGTGTTCCATTTGATTTTGCAAAACACAAATCTCACCTTGGTCGTGTTACCTGTAGATTTCTAAGCTTCAAACGCCTATTTGTTGTGTTTTTCTATTTCATAATGGCTACTCTGCCGAAACTCTTGTTTGTATGGCGTCAGAATACAAAATTTGGGTAGGAAGAAGGCAAAACCAACTCAGACCCAGAAAACATTTAGGAAATTGCCGCTCACAAACCACATATCGGCTGAGGCACCCAAAACAATGACAGCAAGCCAGAATTGGAGCAGGCCAACTGCTGTGCCCTGTTTGAAAAAGACCATTCCCCCGGTGCTCTGAACTCCATATTGCAGCCATAAAACCAAAGCTCACATCAGAAAATTCATTACAAACCATGATAAATAGGAAATCAGAGAAAAAAGCCAAAGAAATGCAAGAATCCATAATGACATTTGGCCTTATTAGTCACAAGGAAACCGGCTGTAGCTGGATTCATCCTCTGCTCCAGCTCACTGCCTGTGGAATTCTGACTGAATTAACCTGAAAATCGCAGTGAAACTCAGTTTGGAGGCAATTAATATCTGTCACCTCAGCCAAAGTGTTCCATTTTATTTTCCAAAACACAAAAACTCACCTTGGTCGTGTTACCTGTAGATTTCTAAGCTTCAAATGCCTATTTGTTATGTTTTTTATTTCATAATAGCTACTCTGCCCAAACTCTTGTTTGTATGGCATCAGAATACAAAATTTGGGAAGGAAGAAGGCAAAACCAACTCAGACCCCGAAAACATTTAGGAAATTGCCACACAAGAAACCAGAAATCAGCTGAGGCATCCAAAACAATGACAACAAGCCATAATTGGAGCAAGCCAACAGCGGTACCCTGTTTGAAAAAGAACCTTCCTCTTTTACCCTGAACTCAATATGCCAGCCTCAGAACCAAAGCTCACATCCGAAAATTCATTACAAACCATGATAAATAAGAAAAATGAGAAAAAAGCCAAAGAAATGCAAGAATCTGTAATGTTATCGGGTTTGATATAGTCGCAAGGAAACCGGCTGTTCCCGGATTCATCCACCCATCCAGCTGACTGCCTATGGAATTCTGACTGAATTAACCTCAAAATAGCAGTGAAACTCATATAGGAGACAATTAATATCTGTCACCTCAGCTAAAGTGTTCCATTTTATTTTGCAAAACACAAAAACTCACCTTGGTCGTGTTACCTGTAGATTTCTAAGCTTCAAACGCCTATTTCTTGTGTTTTTTATTTCATACTGGCTATTCTACCCAAACTCTTGTTTGTATGGCGTCAGAATACAAAATTTGGGAAGGAAGAAGGCAAAACCAACTCAGACCCAGAAAACATTTCGCAAATTGCCACTCAAGAAACCACAAATCAGCTGAGGATCCCAAAACAATGAAAGCAAGCCAGAATTGGGGCAGGCCAATAGCTGTGCCCTGTTTGAAACAGAACCTTCCTCTTGCTCCCTGAACTCCATATTGCAGCCTCAAAACCAAAGCTCACATCAGAAAATTCATTACAAACCATGATAAATAAGAAAAAGGAGAAAAAAGCCAAAGAAATGCAAGAATCCATAATGATATAGGGCTTGATTTAGTCGCTAGGAAACCGGCTGTTCCCAGATAAATCCACCCCTCCAGCTGACATCCTGTGGAATTCTGACTGAATTAACCTGAAAATCGCAGTGAAACTCAGTTTGGAGGCAATTAATATCTGTCACCTCAGCCAAAGTGTTCCATTTTATTTTCCAAAACACAAAAAATCACCTTGGTCGTGTTACCTGTAGATTTCTAAGCTTCAAATGCCTATTTGTTGTGTTTTTCATTTCATAATGACTACTCTGCCCAAACTCTTGTTTGTTTGGCGTCAGAATACAAAATTTGGGAAGGAAGAAGGCAAAACCAACTCAGACCCAGAAAACATTTAGGAAATTGCCACTCAAGAAACCAAGTCAGCTGAGGCATGCAAAACAATGACAGCAAGCCAGAATTGGAGCAAGCCAACAGCTGTGCCCTGTTTGAAAAAGAACCTTCCTCTTCTGCCCAGAACTCAATATGCCAGCCTCAGAACCAAAGCTCACATCAGAACATTCATTACAAACCATGATAAATAAGAAAAAGGAGAAAAAAGCCAAAGAAAAGCAAGAATCCATAATGATATAGGGCTTGATTTAGTCGCTAGGAAACCGGCTGTTCCAGGAATCATCCACACCTCCAGCTGACTGCCTGTGGAATTCTGACAGAATTATCCTGAAAATCGCAGGGAAACTCAGTTTGGAGGCAATTAATATCTGTCACCTCAGCCAAAGTGTTCCATTTGATTTTGCAAAACACAAATCTCACCTTGGTCGTGTTACCTGTAGATTTCTAAGCTTCAAACCCCTTTTGTTGAGTTTTTCTATTTCATAATGCCTACTCTGCCGAAACTCTTATTTGTATGGCGTCAGCATACAAAATTTGGGAAGGAAGAAGGCAAAACCAACTCAGACCCAGAAAACATTTAGGAAATTGCCACTCACAAACCACATATCGGCTGAGGCACCCAAAACAATGACAGCAAGCCAGAATTGGGGCAGGCCAATAGCTGTGCCCTGTTTGAAACAGAACCTTCCCCTTGCTCCCTGAACTCCATATTGCAGCCTCAAAACCAAAGCTCACATCAGAAAATTCATTACAAACCATGATAAATAGGAAATCAGAGAAAAAAGCCAAAGAAATGCAAGAATCCTTAATGACATTTGGCCTTATTAGTCACAAGGAAACCAGCTGTTCCCGGATTCATCCTCTGCTCCAGCTGACTGCCTGTGGAATTCTGACTGAATTAACCTGAAAATCGCAGGGAAACTCAGTTTGGAGGCAATTACTATCTGTCACCTCAGCCAAAGTGTTCCATTTTATTTTCCAAAACACAAAAACTCACCTTGGTCATGTTACCTGTAGATTTCTAAGCTTCAAACGCCTATTTGTTGTGTTTTTTATTTCATAATGGCTACTCTGCCCAAACTGTTGTTTGTATGGCGTCAGAATACAAAATTTGAGAAGGAAGAGGGCAAAACCAACTCAGACCCCGAAAACATTTAGGAAATTGCTGCTCAGAATCCACAAATCGGCTGAGGCACCCAAAACAATGACAGCAACCCAGAATTGAAGCAGGCCAACAGCTGTGCCCTGTTTGAAAAAGACCATTCCTCTGGTGCCCTGAACTCCATATTGCAGCCTCAAAACCAAAGCTCACATCAGAAAATTCATTACAATCCATGATAAATAAGAAAACATAGAAAAAATCCAAAGAAATGCAAGAATCCATAATGACATTTGGCCTTATTAGTCACAAGGAAACCGGCTGTTCCCGGATTCATCCACCCCTCCAGCTGACAGCCTGTGGAATTCTGACTGAATTAACCTGAAAATCGCAGTGAAACTCAGTTTGGAGGCAATTAATATCTGTCACCTCAGCCAAAGTGTTCCATTTTATTTTCCAAAACACAAAAACTCACCTTGGTCATGTTACCTGTAGATTTCTAAGCTTCAAACGCCTATTTGTTGTGTTTTTTATTTCATAATGGCTACTCTGCCCAAACTCTTGTTTGTTTGGCGTCAGAATACAAAATTTCAGAAGGAAGAAGGCAAAACCAACTCAGACCCAGAAAATATTCAGGAAATTGCCGCTCAAGAAACCAAAAGTTAGCTGAGGCACCCAAAGCAATGACAGCAAGCCAGAATTAGAGCAAGCCAACAGCTGTGCCCTGTTTGAAAAAGAACCTTCCTCTTCTGCCCTGAACTCAATATGCCAGCCTCAGAACCAAAGCTCACATCAGAAAATTCATTACAAACCATGATAAATAAGAAAAAGGAGAAAAAAGAAAAGAAAAGCAAGAATCCATAATGATATAGGGCTTGATTCAGTCGCAAGGAAACCGGCTGTTCCCGGAATCATCCGCCCCTCCAGCTGACTGCCTGTGTAATTCTGACTGAATTAACCTGAAAATCGCACTGAAACTCACTTTGGAGGCAATTACTATCTGTCACCTCAGCCAAAGTGTTCCATTTTATTTTCCAAAACACAAAAACTCACCTTGGTCATGTTACCTGTAGATTTCTAAGCTTCAATGCCTATTTGTTGTGTTTTTTATTTCATAATGGCTATTCTGCCCAAACTCTTGTTTGTATGGCAGCAGAAAAGAAAATTTGGATACGAAGACGGTAAAACCAACTCAGACCCAGAAAACATTTAAAAAATTGCCGCTCAAGAAACCAAAATCAGCTGAGGCAGCCAAAACAATGAAGGCAAGCCAGAATTGGAGCAAGCCACAGCTGTACCCTGTATAAAATGACCATACTTCCAGTGCCGTGAACTCCATACTACAGCCTCAAAACCAAAGCTCACATCAGAAAATTCATTACAAACCATGATAAATAAGAAAACATAGAAAAAAGCCAAAGAAATGCAAGAATTCATAATGATATTGGGCTTGATTCAGTCGCAAGGAAACCGTCTGTTCCCGGATTCATCCACCCCTCCAGCTGACAGCCTGTGCAATTCTGACTGAATTAACCTGAAAATCGCAGTGAAACTCAGTTTGGAGGCAATTAATATCTGTCACCTCAGCCAAAGTGTTCCATTTGATTTTCCAAAACACAAAAACTCCCCTTGGTCATGTTACCTGTAGATTTATAAGCTTCAAAATCCTATTTGCTGTGTTTTTTATGTATAATGGCTACTCTCCCCAAACTCTTGTTTGTAGAAATCAGAATACAAAATTTGGGAAGGTAGAAGGCAAAACCAACTCAGACGCAGAAAACATGTAGGAAATTGCAGCTCAGGAAACCACAAATCGGCTGAGGCTCAAAACAATGACAGCCAGCCAGAATTGGAGCAGGCCAACAGCTTTGCCCTTTTTAAAAGGTCCATTCCCCCGGTGCCCTGAACTCCATACTGCAGCCTCAAAACCAAAGCTGACATCAGAAAATTCATTACAACCCATGATAAATAAGAAAAAGGAGAAAAAAGCCAAAGAAATGCAAGAATCAATAATGATATTGGGCTTGATTTAGTTGCAAGGAAACTGGCTGTTCCCGGATCCATCCACCCCTCCAGCTGACTGCCTGTGGAATTCTGACTGAATTCACCTGAATATCGCAGTGAAACTCAGTTTGGAGGCAATTAATATATGTCACCTCAGCCAAAGTGTTCCATTTTTTTTTCCAAAACACAAAAACTCACCTTGGTAATGTTACCTGTAGATTTCTAAGCTTCAAATGCCTATTTGTTGTGGTTTTTATTTCATAATTGCTACTCTGTCCAAACTCTTGTTTGTGTTGCCTCAGAATACAAAATTAGGGAAGGAAGAAGGAAAAACCAACTCAGATGCACAAAACATTTAGGAAATTGCCGCTCAAGAAACCACAAATTAGCTGAGGTATCGAAAACAATGACAGCAAGCCAGAATTGGAGCAAGACAACAGCTGTGCCCTGATTGAAATAGAACCTTCCTCTTGTGCCATGAACTCCATATTGCAGCCTCAAAACCAAAGCTCACATCAGAAAATTCATTACAAACCATAAAAAATAAGAAAAATGATAAGAAAGCCAAAGAAATGGAAGAATCCATAATGATATTGGGCTTGATTTAGTCGCAAGGAAACTGGCTGTTCCCAGATACATCCACCCCTCCAGCTGACAGCCTGTGGAATTCTGAGTGAATTAACCGGAGAAACACAGTGAAACTCAGTTTGAAGGCAATTAATATCTGTCACCTCAGCCAAAGTGTTCCATTTGATTTTCCAAAACAAAAAACCTCACCTTGGTCGTGTTACCTGTAGATTTCAAAGCTTCAAATGCCTATTTGTTGTGTTTTTATTTCATAATGGCTACTCTCCCCAAACTCTTGTTTCTATGGCATCAGAATACAACATTTGGGAAGGAAGAAGGCAAACCCAATTCAGACCCAGAAAACATTTAGGAAATTTCCGCTCAAGAAACTAAAAGTCAGCTGAGGCACCCAAAACAATGACAGCAAGCCAGAATTGGAGCAGGCCAACAGCTGTGCCCTGTTTGAAAAAGACCATTCCTCCGTTACCCTGAACTCCATATTGCAGCCTCAAAACCAAAGCTCACATCAGAAAATTCATTACAAACCATGATGAATAATGGAAATGTGAAAAAGCCAAAGAAATGCAAGAGTCCTTTGTGATACTTGGCGGGATTAGACAAAAGGAACCTGGCTTTTTCCAGATTCATCCCCCCATCCACAGACTGACTTTGGACTTGTGATTGAATTCACCTCAAAATCCCACTCACATTCAATTTGGATGAATTAGTATCTCTCCCCTCAGCAGAAGGGTTCCATATCATTTTCCAAACCACAGAAACTCATCTTGGTCATGTTGCCTGTAGATTTCTAATCCTGAAAGGCCAATTTGCTGTGTTTTTTGTTTTCTTTCATAATGGCTACTCTGTCGACAATCTTGCTTGTATTGCATGAGAATACACAATTTGGGTATGAAGAAGGGAAAACCAACTCAGACCCAGAAAATATTCAGCAAACTGACCCTCAAGAAACCAAAAGTCAGCTGAGGCACCCAAAAATGACAGCAAGCCAGAATTGGAGCAAGCCAACAACTGTGCCCCAATTGAAAAAGAACCATTCTCTTGTGCCATGAACTCCATATTGCAGCCTCAAAACCAAAGCTCACATCAGAAAATTCATTACAAACCATGATAAATAAGGGAAATGTGAAAAAGCCAAAGAAATGCAAGAGTCCTTTGTGATATTTGGCTGGATTTAGACACAAGGAAACTGGCTGTTTCAGGATTCATCCCACCCTTAAACAGACTGACTTTGGAATTCTGATTGAATTCACCTCAAAATTGCACTCACACTCAATTTGGAGGAAATTAGTATCTGTCCCCTCGGCAGAAGGAGTCCAAGTCATTTTCCAAAACACAGAAACTCATCTTGATTGTATTGTCTGTACAGTTCTAAACATGAAAGGCCAATTTGCTTTGTTTTTTTTTTTTTTTCTTTCATAATGGCTACTCTGTCAAAATCTTGCTTGTATTGCATCAGAATACAAAATTTGGGAATAAGAAGGCAAAACTAACTCAGACCCAGAAAACATTTAGGATATTGCCACTCAAGAATCCACAAATCAGCTGAGGCACCCAAAACGATGACAGCAAGCCAGAATTGGAGCAGGCCAACAGCTGTGCCCTGATTGAAAATCAACCTTCCTCTGGTGCCCTGAACTGAATATGCAAGCTTAAAACCAAAGCTCACATCAGAAAACTCATTACAAACCATGATACATAAGAAAAATGAGAAAAAAGCCAAAGAAACGCAAGAATCCATAATGATATTGGGCTTGATTTAGTCAAAAGGAAACCGGCTATTCCCAGATTCATCCACCCCTCCAGCTGACTGCCTGTGGAATTCTGACGGAATTATCCGGAAAATCGCAGGGAAACTCAGTTTGGAGGCAATTAATATCTGTCACCTCAGCCAAAGTGTCCCATTTTATTTTCCAAAACACAAAAACTCACCTTGGTCGTATTACCTGTGGATTTCTAAGCTTCAAACGCCTATTTATTGTGTTTTTTTTTTTTTATGGCAAAATGGCAAGTCTGTCCAAACTCTTTTTTGTATTGGGTCAGAATACAAAATTTTGGAAGGAAGAAGGAAAACCAACTCAGATGAACAAAACATTTAGGAAATTGATGCTCAAGAAACCTCAAATCGGCGGAGGCAACCAAAACAATGACAGTAAGCCAGAATTGGAGTAACCCAGCAGCTGTGCCCTGATTGAATAAGAACCTTCCTCTTGTGCCCTGAACTCCATATGCCAGCCTCAAAACCGAAGCTCACATCAGAAAATTCATTACAAACCATGATAAATCAGAAAAATGAGACAAAAGCCAAAGAAATGCAAGAATCCATAATGATGTTGGAATGGATTTAGTTTCAAGGAAACCGGCTGTTCCCAGATTCATCCACCCCTCCAGCTGACTGCCTGTGGAATTCTGACTGAATTAACCGGAAAATTGCAGTGAAACTCAGTTTGGAGGCAATTAATATATGTCACCTCAGCCAAACTGTTCCATTTGATTTTCCAAAACACAAAAACTCACCTTGGTCATGTTACCTCTGGATTTCTAAGCTTCAAAACCTATTTGTTGTGTTTTTTATTTCATAATGGCCACTCTGCCCAAACTCTTGTTTGTATTGCGTCAGAATACAAAATTTGGGAAGGAAGAAGGCAAAACCAACTCAGACCCAGAAAACATTTAGGAAATTGCCGCTCAAGAAACAAAGGGCCGCTGAGGAACCCAAATCTTTGAAAGCAAGACAGAATTGGAGCAAGCCAACAGCTGTGCCCTGATTGAAAAAGACCATTCCTCCGGTGTCCTGAACTCGATATTGCAACCTCAAAACCAAACCTCAGATCAGAAAATTCATTACAAATCATGATAAATAAGAAAAATCAGAAAAAATCCAAGGAAATGCAGGAGTTCTTAGTGATATTGGGCTTGATTTATTCCCTTGTTAATGGCGGTTTCCAGATTCTTCTATACCTCCCAGCTGAGTGTCTGTGGTTTCTGCTGAATTAATATGAAATTCGCTGTGAAACTCGGTTTGGAGGCAATTAGTATCTGTCACCTCAGCAAAAGTGTTCCATGTCTTTTTACAAAACACAAAATCTCACCTTGGTCGTGTTACCTGTAGCTTTCAAAAGCCTATTTGATGTGTTTTTTATTTCATAATGTCTATTCTGTCCAAAATCTTGCTTGTATTGCGTCAGAATACAAAATTTGGGAAGTAAGAGGACAAAACCATCTGAGACTCAGAAAACGTTTAGGAAATTGCCACTCAAGAAACCTCAAATCGGCGGAGGCACCCAAAACAATGACAGCAAGCCAGAATTGGAGCAAGCCAGCAGCTGTGCCCTGATTGAAAAAGACCATTCCTCCGGTGCCCTGATCTCCATATTGCAGCCTCAAAACCAAAGCTCACATCAGAAAATTCATTACAAACCTTCATACATAAGAAAAATGAGAAAATACCCAAAAATGCAAGAATCCAGAATGATATTGGGCTGGATTTGTTCGCAAGGAAACCGGCTGTTCCCGGATTCATCCAACCCTGCAGCTGACTGCCTGTGGAATTCTGACTGAATTAACCGGAAAATCGCAGTGAAACTCAGTTTGGAAGCAATTAATAACTGTCACCTCAGCTAAAGTGTTCCACTTTATTTTCTAAAACACAAAAACTCACCTCGGTCGTGTTACCTGTAGATTTCTAAGCTTCAAACGCCTATTTGTTGTGTTTTTTATTTCATAATGGCTACTCTGTCCAAACTCTTGTTTGTATTTGGGCAGAATACAAATATTGGGAAGGAATAAAGCAAAACCAACTCAGACCCAGAAAACATTTAGGAAATTGCCGCTCAAGAAACAAAGGGCCGCTGAGGAACCCAAATCTTTGAAAGCAAGACAGAATTGGAGCAAGCCAACAGCTGTGCCCTGATTGAAAAAGACCATTCCTCCGGTGTCCTGAACTCGATATTGCAACCTCAAAACCAAACCTCAGATCAGAAAATTCATTACAAACCATGATAAAAAAGAAAAATCAGAAAAAATCCAAAGAAATGCAGGAGTTCTTAGTGATATTGGGCTTGATTTATTCCCTTGTTAATGGCTGTTTCCAGATTCTTCTACACCTCCCAGCTGAGTGTCTGTGGTTTCTGACTGAATTAAAATGAAATTCGCTGTGAAACTCGGTTTGGAGGCAATTAATATCTGTCACCTCAGCAAAAGTGTTCCATATCTTTTTACAAAACACAAAATCTCACCTTGGTCGTGTTACCTGTAGCTTTCAAAAGCCTATTTGATGTGTTTTTTATTTCATAATGTCTACTCTGTCCAAAGTCTTGTTTGTATGCCATCAGAAAAGAAAATTTGGGAAGGAAGACGGCAAAACCAACTCAGACCCAGAAAACATTTAGGAAATTGCCAATCAAGAAACCGAAAGTCAGCTGAGGCACCCAAATAAATGGCAGCAAGCCAGAATTGGAGCAAGCTAACAGCTGTGCCCTGTTTTAAAAAGACCATTCTTCCCGTGTCCTGAACTCCATATTGCCGTCTCAAATCCAAAGCTCACATCAGAATATTCATTACAAACCTTGATAATAAGGGAAATGTGAAAAAGTCAAATAAATGCAAGAGTCCTTTGTGATATTTGGCTGGATTTAGACACAAGGAAACTGGCTGTTTCCAGATTCATCAACCCCTTCCACAGACTGACTTTGGAATTCTGATGGAATTCACCTCAAAATCGCACTCACACTCAATTGGAAGGTAATTAGAATCTGTCCCCTCAGCAGAAGTGTTCCAAGTCATTATCCAAAACACAGAAACTCATCTTGGTCTTGTTCCCTGTAGCTTTTGAATCCTGAAAGGGCTTTTTGCCGTATTTTCTTTTTTTTCATAATAGCTACTCTGTCCAAAATCTTGCTTGTATTGCATCAGAATACAAAATTTGGGAAGGAAGACGGCAAAACCAACTCAGACCCAGAAAACATTTAGTAAATTACCACTCAAGTAACCACAAATCGGCTGAAGCACCCAAAACAATGACAGCAAGCCAGAATTGGAGCAAGCCAACAGCTGTGCCCTGATTGAAAAAGAACCATCCTCTTGTGCCCTGAACTCAATATGCCAACCACAAAAACAAAGCGCACATCAGAAAATTCATTACAAACCATCATACATATCAAAAATGAGAAAAAAGCCAAAGAAATGCAAGAATCCATAATGATATTGGGATTGATTTAGTTGTAAGGAATCCGGCTATTCCTGGATTCGTCCACCCCTCGAGGTGACTGCCTAGGCAATTCTCACTGAATTAACCTGAAAATCACAGGGAAACTCAGTTTGGAGGAAATTAATATATGTCTCCTGAGCCAAAGTATTCCATTTTATTTTCCAAAACACAAAAACTCACCTTGGTCGTGTTACCTGTAGATTTCTAAGCTTCAAACGCCTATTTGTTGTGTTTTTATTTCATAATGGCTACTCTGTCCAAACTCTTGTTTGTATTGAGTCAGAATAAAAAATTTGGGAATAAGAAGAAAAAACCGTGTCAGACCCAGAAAACATTTAGGAAATTGCCACTCAAGAAACCTCAAATCGGCGGAGGCACCCAAAACAATGACAGCAAGCCAGAATTAGAGCAAGCCAACAGCTGTGCCCTGATTGAAAAAGAACATTTCTCTTGTGCCCGGAAGTTCTTATTGCAGCCTCAAATCCAAAGCTCACATCAAAAATTCATTACCAACCATGATAAATAAGAAAAAAGAGAAAAAAGCCAAAGAAATGCAAGAATCCATAATGATATTGGGCTTGATTTAGTCGTAAGAAATCTGGCTAGTCCTGGATTCATCCACCCCTCCAGGTGACTGCCTGTGCAATTCTCACTGAATTAACCTGAAAATCACAGTGAAACTCAGTTTGGAGGCAATTAATATCTGTCACCTCAGCCAAAGTGTTCCATTTGATTTTCCAAAACACAAAAACTCACCTTGGTCGTGTTACCTGTAGATTTCTAAGCTTCAAACGCCTATGTGTTGTGTTTTTTATTTCATAATGGCTACTCTGTCCAAACTCTAGTTTATATTGCGTCAGAATACAAAATTTGGGAAGGAAGAAGGCAAAACCAACTCCGACCAAGAAAACATTTAGGAAATTGCCGCTCAAGAAACCAAAAGTCAGCTGAGGCACCCAAAACAAGGACAGCAAGCCAGAATTGGAGCAAGCCAACAGCTGTGCCCTGATTGAAAAAGAACCTTCCTCTTGTGCCCTGAACTCCATATTGCAGCCTCAAAACCAAAGCTCACATCAGAAAATTCATTACAAACCATGATAAATAAGAAAAATGAGAAAAAAGCCAAAGAAATGCAGGAGTTCTTAGTGATATTGGGCTTCATGTATTCCAATGTAAACTGCTGTTTCCAGATTCTTCCACACCTCCCAGCTGAGTGAATGTGTATTCTGACTGAATTAACCTGGAAATCGCAGTGAAACTCACTTTGGAGGGAATTAGAAATTGTCCCCTCAGCAGAAGTGTTCCATGACACTTTCTAAAACACAAAAACTCACCTTGGTCGTGTTACCTATCGATTTCTAAGCTTCAAACGCGTAATGTTGTGTTTTTAATTTCATAATGGCTACTCTGTCCAAACTCTTGTTTGTATTGCGTCAGAATAGAAAATTTGGGAAGGAAGAAGGCAAAACCAACTCAGACCCAGAAAACATTCAGAAAATGTGGATCAAAAAACAACAACGCTGAGGCACCCAAAACCTTTAAAGCAAGACAGAATTGTAGCAAACCAATAGCTGTGCCCTGATTGAAAAAGAACCTTCCTCTTGTGCCCTGAACCCAATATGCCAGCATCAAAACCAAAGCTCACATCAGAAAATTCATTACATACCATGATAAAAAGAAAAATGAGAAAATAGCCAAGGAAATGCAAGAATCCATAATGATATTGGGCTTGATTCAGTCACAACGAAACCGGCTATTCCCAGATTCATCCACCCTTCCAGATGACTGCCTGTGGACTTCTGAATGAATTAACCTGAAAATTGCAGTGAAACTCAGTTTGGAGACTATTAATATCTGTCACCTCAGCCAAAGTGTTCCATTTTATTTTCCAAAACACAAAAACTCACCTTAGTCGTGTTACCTGTAGATTTCTAAGCTTCAAACGCCTATTAGTTGTGCTTTTAATTTCATAATGGCTACTCTGTCTAAACTCTTGTTTATATTTCTTCAGAATACAAAATTTGGGAAGGAAGAAGGCAAAACCAACTCAGAACCAGTAAACATTTAGGAAATTGCCACTGAGGAAACGACAAATTGGCTGAGGCACCCAAACCAATGACAGCAAGCGAGAATTGGAGCAAGGCAACAGCTGTGCCCTGATTGAAAAAGACCATTCCTCAGGTTCCCTGAACTCCATATTGCAGCCTCAAAACCAAAGAACACATCAGCAAATTCATTACAAACCATGATAAATAAGAAAAATGAGAAAATAGACAAAGACATGCAAGAATCCATAATGATATTGGGCTGGATTTAGTCGCAAGGAAACCGGCTGTTCCCGGATTCATCCACCCCTCCAGCTGACTGCCTGTGGAATTCTCACTGAATTCACCTGAAAATCACAGTGAAACTTAGTTTGGAGGCAATTAATATCTGTCACCTCAGCCAAAGTCTTCCATTTCATTTTCCAAAACACAAAACCTCACCTTGGTTGAGTTACCTGTAGATTTCTAAGCTTCCAATGCCTATTTGTTGTGTTTTTTATTTCATAATGGCTACTCTGTCCAAACTCTTGTTTGTATGGCGTCAGAATACAAAATTTGGGAAGAGGGCAAAACCAACTCAGACCCAGAAAACATTTAGGAAATTGCCGCTCAAGTAACCAAAAGTCAGCTGAGGCACCCAAAACAAGCACAGCAAGCCAGAATTGGAGCAAGCCAACAGCTGTGCCCTGATTGAAAAAGAACCTTCCTCTTGTGCCCTGAACTCAATATGCCAGCCTCAAAACTAAAGCTCACATCAGAAATTTCATTACAAACCATGATAAATAAGGGAAATGTGAAAAAGCCAAAGAAATGCAAGAGTCCTTTGTGATATTTGGGTGGATTTAGACAGAAGGAAACTGGCTGTTTAAAGATTCATCCCCCCCTTCCACAGACTGAGTTTGGAATTCTGACTCAATTCACCTCAAAATCGCGCTCACACTCAATTTGGAGGGAATTACTATCTGTCCCCTCAGCAGAAGTGTTCCATGTTATTTTCCAAAACACAGAAACTCATCTTGCTCATGTTGCCTGTAGATTTCTAATCCTGAAAGGGTAATTTGGTGTTTTTTTTTTTTCTTTCATAATGGCTACTCTGTCCAAAATCTTGCTTGTATTGCATCAGAATACAAAATTAGGGAATAAGAAGGCAAAACCAACTCAGACCCAGAAAACATTTAGGAAATTACCACTCAAGAATCCACAAATTGGCTGAGGGACACAAAAAAACGACAGCAAGCCAGAATTGGAGCAAGCCAACAGCTGAGCCCTGTTTGAAAAAGACCATTCCTCTGGTGCCCTGAACTCAATATGCCAGCCTCAAAACCAAAGATCACACAAGAAAATTCATTACAAACCATGATGAATAAGAAAAATGAGAAAAAAGCCGAAGAAATGCAAGAATCCATAATGATATTGGGCTTGATTTAGTCTCAAGGAAACCGGTTATTCCCGGATTCATCCAACCCTAAAGCTGACTGCCTGTAGACTTCTGACTAAATTAACCTGAAATTCGCAGTGAAACTCAGTTTGGAGGCAATATATAACTGTCACCTCAGCCAAAGTGTTCCATTTTATTTTCCAAAACACAAAAACTCACCTTGTTCGTGTTACCTGTAGATTTATAAGCTTCAAATGCCTATGTGTTGTGTTTCTTATTTCATAATGGCTACTCTGTCCAAACTCTTGTTTGTATTGCGTCAGAATACAAAATTTGGGGAGGAAGAAGGCAAAACCAACTCAGACCCAGAAAACATTTAGGAAATTGCTGCTCAAGAAACCTCAAATCGGCTGGGGCACCTAAACCAATGACAGCAAGCCAGAATTGGAGCAAGCCAACAGCTGTGCCCTGATTGAAAAAGAACCATTCTCTTGTGCACTGAACTCCATATTGCAGCCTCAAAACCAAAGCTCACATCAGAAAATTAATTATTCTGTCCAAACTCTTGTTTGTATTGAGTCAGAATACAAAATTTGGGAAGGAAGAAGGCAAAACCAACTCAGACCCAGAAAACATTTCGAAAATTGCCTCTCAAGAAACCAAACACCGCTGAGGCACCCAAAAACTTAAAACAAGACAGAATTGGAACAAGCCAACAGCTGTGCCCTGATTGAAAAAGAACCTTCCTCTTGTGCCCTGAACTCAATATGCCAGACTCAAAACCAAAGCTCACATCAGAAAATTCATTACAAAGCATGATAAATAAGAAAAAAGAGAAAAAAGGCAAAGAAATGCAGGAGTTCTTAGTAATATTGGGCTTGATTTATTGCCATGTAAACGGCTGTTTCCAGATTCATCCACACCTCCCAGCTGAATGTCTGTGGTTTCTGACTGAATTCACCTGAAAATCGCAGTGTAACTCGGTTTGGAGGCAATTAATATCTGTCACCTCAGCCAAAGTGTTCCATTTTATCTTCCAAAACTCAAAAACTCACCTTAGTCTTCTTACCTGTAGATTTCAAAACTTCAAATGCCTATTTGTTTTGTTTTTTATTTCATAATGGCTACTCTGCCCAAGCTCTTGTTTGTATTGCGTCAGAATACAAAATTTGGCAAGGAAGTAGGCAAAACCGACTCAGACCCAGAAAACATTTAGGAAATTGCCACTCAAGAATCCAAAAGTCAGCGGAGGAACCTACAACAATGACAGCAAGCCAGAATTGGAGCAAGCCAACAGCTGTGCCCTGATTGAAAAAGAACCTTCCTCTTGTGCCCTGAGCTCAATATAGCAGATTCAAAACCAAAGCTCACATCAGAAAATTCATTACAAACCATTATAAATCAGAAAAATGAGAAAAAAGCCAAAGAAATGCAGGAGTTCTTAGTAATATTGGGCTTGATTTATAGCCATGTAAACGGCTGTTTCCAGATTCATCCACACCTCCCAGCTGAGTGTCTGTGGTTTCTGAATGAATTAACCTGAAAATCGCAGTGAAACTCGGTTTGGAGGCAATTAATATCTGTCACCTCAGCCAAAGTGTTCCATTTTATTTTCCAAAACTCAAAAACTCAACTTAGTATTCTTACCTGTAGATTTCTAAGCTTCAAATGCCTATTTGTTGTGTTTTTTATTTCATCATTGCTACTCTGTCCAAACTCTTGTTTGTATTGCGTCAGAATACAAAATTTGGGATTAAGAAGGAAAAACCGTGTCAGACCCAGAAAACATTTAGGAAATTGCCACTCAAGAAACCAAAAGTCAGCTGAGGAACCCACAACAATTACAGCAAGCCAGAATTGGAGAAAGCCAACAGCTGTGCCCTGATTGAAAGAGAACCTTCCTCTTGTGCCCTAAACTCAATATGCCAGCCTCAAAAGCAAAGCTCACATCAGAAAATTCATTAAAAACCATGATAAATAAGAAAAATGAGAAAAAAGCCAAAGAAATGCAGGAGTTCTTAGTAATATTGGGCTTGAATTATGGCCATGTAAACGGCTGTTTCCAGATTCATCCACACCTCCCAACTGAGTGTCTTTGGTTTCTGAATGAATTAACAAAAAAATCGCAGTGAAACTCGGTTTTGGAGGCAATTAATATCTGTCACCTCAGCCAGAGTGTTCAATTTTACTTTCGAAAACACAAAAACTTACCTTGCTCGTGTTACCTGTACATATATAAGCTTCAAACGCATATTTGTTGTGTTTTTTATTTCATAATGGCTACTCTGTCCAAACTCTTGTTTGTATTACGTCAGAATAGAAAATTTGGAAAGGAAGAAGGCAAAACCAACTCAGACCCAGAAAACATGTAGGAAATTGCCGCTAAAGAAACCAAAAACAGCTGAGGCACGCAAAACAATGACAGCAAGCCAGAATTGCAACAAGCCAACAGCTGTGTCCTGTTTGAAAAAGACCATTGATCCGGTGCCCTGAACTCAATATGCCAGCCTCAAAACCAAAGCTCACATCAGAAAATTCATTACAAACCATGATAAATCAGAAAAATGAGACAAAAGCCAAAGAAATGCACGAGTTCTTAGTGATATTTGGCTGGATTTAGACACAAGGAAACTGGCTGTTTAAAGATTCATCCCCCCCTTCCACTAACTGACTTTGGAATTCTGATTGATTTCACCTCAAAATCGCACTCACACTCAATTTGGAGGGAATTAGAATCTGTCCCCTCAGCAGAAGGGTTCCATGTCATTTTCCAAAACACAGAAACTCACCTTGGTCGAGTTGCCTGTAGACTTCTAATCCTGAAAGGGCAATTTACTGTGTTTTTTTCTTCCATAATGGCTACTCTGTCCAAATCTTGCTTATGTTGCATCAGAATACAAAATATGGGAATAAGAAGGCAAAACCGACTCAGACCCAGAAAACATTAAGGAAATTGCCGCTCAAGAATCCACAAATCAGCTGAGGCACCCAAAACAATGACAGCAAGCCAGAATTGGAGCAAGCCAACAGCTGTGCCCTGATTGAAAAAGAACCTTCCTCTTGTGCCCTGAATTCAATATGCCAGCCTCCAAACCAAAGCTCACATCAGAAAATTCATTACAAACCATGATAAATAAGAAAAAAGAGAAAAAAGCCAAAGAAATGCAAGAATCCTTAATGATATTGGGCTTGATTTAGTCGCAAGGAAACCGGCTGTCCCCAGATTCATCCATACCTCCAGCTGTCTGCCTGTGGAATTCTGACTGAATTACCCTGAAAATCGCAGTGAAACTCAGTTTGGAGTCAATTAATATCTGTGACCTCAGCCAAAGTGTAACATTTTTTTTTCCAAAACACAAAAACTCACCTTGGTCATGTATCCTGTAGATTTTTAAGCTTCAAATGCCCATTTGTTGTGTTTTGTATTTCATAATCGGTACTCTGCCCAAACTCATGTTTGCATGGCGTCAGAATACAAAATTTGGGAAGGAGGAAGGCAAAACCAAATCAGACCAAGAAAACATTTATGAAATTGCCGCTCAACAAACCAAAATTGAGCTGAGGCACCCAAAACAATGACAGCAAGCCAGAATTGGAGCAAGCCAACAGCTGTGCCCTGTTTGAAAAAGACCATTCCTCCAGTACCCTGAACTCCATATTCCAGCCTCAAAACCAAAGCTCACATCAGAAAATTCATTACAAACCATGATAAATAAGGGAAATGAGAAAAAACCAAAGAAATGCAAGCCTGTGGAATCCAAACTGAATTAACTGAATTAATCTGAAAATCGCAGTGAAACTCGGTTTTGGAGGCAATTAATATCTGTCACCTCAGCCAGAGTGTTCAATTTTAATTTCGAAAACAAAAAATCATACCTTGGTCTTGTGACCAGTACATATATAAGCTTCAAACGCATATTTGTTGTGTTTTTTATTTCATAATGGCTACTCTGTCCAAACTCTTGTTTGTATTACGCCAGAATACAAAGTTTGGGAAGGAAGAAGGCAAAACCTACTCAGAGCCAGAAAACATGTAGGAAATTGCCGCTCAAGAAACCACAAATGGACTGAGGCACCCAAAACCTTGAAAGCAAGCCAGAATTGGAGCAAGCCAACAGCTGTGCCCTGATTGAACTAGACCATTAATCCAGTGCCCTGAACTCCATATTGCAGCCTCAAAACCAAAGCTCACAAAAAAAAATCATTACAAACAATGATAAATAAGGGAAATCTGAGAAAGCCAAAGTAATTCAAGAGTCCTTTGTGGTATTTGGCTGGATTTAGACAGAAGGAAACAGGCTGTTTCCGGATTCATCCCCCCCTTCCACAGACTGACTTTGGAATTCTGACTCAATTCACCTCAAAATCGCACTCACACTCAATTTGGAGGGAATTAGTATCTGTCCCCTCAGCAGAAGTGTTCCATGTCATTTTCCAAAACACAAAAACTCATCTTTGTCATGTTGCCTGTAGACTTCTAATCCTGAAAGGGCAATTTACTGTGTTTTTTTTTTTTTCTTTCATAATGGCTACTCTGTCCAAAATCTTGCTTGTATTGCGTCAGAATACAAAATTTGGGAATAAGAAGGCAAATCCGACTCAGACCCAGAAAACATTTAGGAAACTGCAGAAAAAGAATCCACAAATCAGCTAAGGAATCCAAAACAATGACAGCAAGCAGAACTGGAGCACGCCAACAGCTGTGCCCTGATTGAAAAAGAACCTTCCTCTTGTGCCCTAAACTCAATATGCCAGCCTCAAAACCAAAGCTCACATCAAAAAATTCATTTCAAACCATGATAAATAGGAAAAATCAGAAAAAAGCCAAAGAAATGCAAGTTTTCTTAGTGATATTGGGCTTGATTTATTCCTAAGTAAACAGCTGTTTCCAGATTCATCCACAACTCCCAGCTGAGTGAATAGGGATTCTGACTGAATTAACCTCAAAATGGCAGTGAAATTCGGTTTGGAGACAATTAATATCTGTCACCTCAGCCAAAGTGTTCCATTTTATTTTCCAAAACAAAAAAACTCACTTTAGTCATGTTTCCTATAGATTTCAAAGCGTCAAACGCCTATTTGTTGTGTTTTTTATTTCATAATGGCTACTCTGTCCAAAATCTTGCTTGTATTGCATCAACATACAAAATTTGGGAAGGTAGAAGGCAAAGCCAACTCAGACCCAGAAAACATTTAGGAAATTGCCACTCAAGAAACCAAAAGTCAACTGAGGCTCCCAAAACCATGACAGCAAGCCAGAATTGGAGCAGGCAATCAGCTGAGTCCTGATTGAAAAAGGCCATTCTTCCGGTACCCTGAACTCCATATTCCAGCCTCAAAACCAAAGCTCACATCAGGAAATTCATTACAAACCACGATACATAAGAAAAATGAGAAAAAAGCCAAGAAATGCAAGAAACCATAATGATATTGAACTGGATTTAGTTGCAAGGAAACCGGCTGTTCCCGGATTCATCCACCCCTCCAGCTGACTGCGTGTGGAATTCTGACTGAATTAACCTGAAAATTGCAGTGAAACTCAGTTTGGAGGCAATTAATATCTGTCACCTCAGCCAAAGTGTTCCATTTTATTTTCCAAAACACAAAAAATCACCTTGGTCTTGTTACCTGTAGATTTCCAAGCTTCAAATGCCTATTTGTTGTGTTGTTTATTTCATAATGGCTACTCTGTCCAAACTCTTCTTTGCATTGCATCAGAATACAAAATTTGGGAATAAGAAGGCAAATCCAACTCAGACACAGAAAACATTTATGAAATTGCCACTCAAGAAACCACGAATCTTCTGAGGCATCCAAAACAATGACAGCAAGCCGGAATTGCAGCAAATCAACAACTGTGCCCTGATTGAAACAGAACCATCCTCTTGTGCCCTGAACTCAATATGCCAGCCTCAAAACCAAAGCTCACATCAGAAAATGCATTACAAACCATTACAAATAAGAAAAATGAGAAAAAAGCCAAAGAAATGCAAGAATCCATAATGATATTGGACTTGATTTAGTCGCAAGGAAACCGGATGTTCCTGCATTCATCCACCCCTACAGCTGACTGCCTGTGGAATTCTGACTGAATTAACCTGAAAAATGCAGTGAAACTCAGTTTGAAGGCAATTAATATCTGTCACCTCAGCCAAAGTGTTCCATTTGATTTTTCAAAACTCAAAAACTCACCTTGGTCATGATACCTGTAGAATCATAACCTTCAAACGCCTATTTGTTGTGTTTTTTATTTCATAATCGGTACTCTGTCTGAACACATGTTTGTATTGCGTCACAATACAAAATTTGGGAAGGAAGAAGGCAAAAACCTCTCAGACACAGAAAACATTTAGGAAATTGCCGCTCAAGAAACCAAAAGTCAGCTAAGGCACCCAAAACAATGACAGCAAGGCAGAATTGGAGCAAGTCAACAGCTGTGCCCTTTTTGAAAAATAACCTTCCTCTTGTGCCCTGAACTCCATATTGCAGCCTCAAAACCAAAGCTCACATCAGAAAATTCATTACAAACCATGATAAATAAGAAAAATGAGAAAAAAGCCAAAGAAATGCTAGAATCCATAATGATATTGGGCTTGATTTAGTCGCAAGGAAACCGGCTGTTCCCAGATTCATCCACCCCTCGAGCTGACTGCCTGTGGAATTCTGACTGAATTAACCTGAATATCGCAGTGAAACTCAGTTTGGAGGCCATTAATATCTGTCACCTCAGCCAAAGTGTTCCATTTTATTTGCCAAAACACAAAACCTCATCTTGTCCTGTTACCTGTAGATTTCTGAGCTTCAAACGCCTATTTGTTGTGTTTTTTATTTCATAATAGCTACTCTGCCCAAACTCTTGTTTGTATTGTGTCAGAATACAACATTTGGGAAGGAAGAAGGCAAAACCAACTCAGACCCAGAAAACATTTTGGAAATGGCCGCTCAAGAACCACTAATCGGCTGAGGCACTCAAAACAATGACAGCAAGCCAGAATTGTAGCAGGCCAATAGCTGTGCCGTGTTTGAAAAAGACCATTGCCCCGGTGCCCTGAACTCTATATTGCAGCCTCAAAACCAAAGCTGACTTCAGAAAATGCATTACAAACCATGATAAATAAGAAAAATGAGAAAAAAGCCAAAGAAATGCAAGAATCCATAATGATATTGTCTTTGAGTTAGTCGCAAGGAAACCGGCTGTTCCTGGATTCATCCACCCCTCCAGCGGACTGCCTGTGGAATTCTGACAGAATTAACCTGAAAATCGCAGTGAAACTCAGTTTGGAGGCAATTAATATCTGTCACCTCAGACCATTTTATAATCTAAAACACAAACACTCACCTTGCTCATGTTACCTGTAGATTTCTAAGCTTCAAACGCCTATTTGTTGTATTTTTTATTTCATAATGGCTACTCTGTCCAGAAAACATTTAAAATTTCCGCTCAAGAAACCACAAATCGGCTGAGGTACTTAAAACAATGACAGCAAGACAGAATTGGAGCAGGCCAACAGCTGTGCCCTGTTTGAAAAAGACCATTCCTCCGGTGCCCTGAACTCAATATGCCAGCCTCAAAACCAAAGCTCACATCAGAAAATTCATTACAAACCATGATAAATAAGAAAACGGAGAAAAAAGCCAAAAAATGCAAGAATCCATAATGATATTGGGCTTGATTCACTCGAAGGAAACAGGCTGTTCCAGGATTCATCCACCCCTGCAGCTGACTGCCTGTGGTATTCCGACTGAATTAACCTGAAAATCACAGTGAAACTCAGATTGGAGGCAATTAATATCTGTCACCTCAGCCAAAGTGTTCCATTTTTTTTTCCAAAACACAAAAACTCACCTTGGTCGTGTTACCTGTAGAGTTCTAAGCTTCAAACGACTATTTGTTGTGTTTTTTATTTCATAATGGCTACTTTAACCAAACTCTTGTTTGTATTGCATCAGAATACAACATTTGGGAAGGAAGAAGGCAAAACCAACTCACACCCAGAAATCATTTAGGAAATTGGCGCTCAAGAAACCAAAAGTCAGCAGAGGTACCCAAAGCAATGACATTAAATCAGATTGGAGCAAGCAAAGAGGTGTGCCCTGATTGAAAAAGAACCATTCTCTTCTGCACTGAAGTCTATATTGCAGCCTCAAAATAAAGCTCACATCAGAAAATTCATTACAAACCATGATAAATAAGAAAAATAAGAAAAAAGCCAAAGAAATGCAAGAATCTATAATGATATTGGGCTTGATTCAATCGCAAGGAAACCGGCTATTCCCAGATTCATCCACCCCTCCAGCTGACTGCCTGTGGAATTCTGACTGAATTCACCTGAAAATTGCAGTGAAACTCAATTTGGAGGCAATTAATATCTGTCACCTCAGCCAAAGTGTTCCATTTTATTTTCGAAAACACAAAAACTCACCTTGCTCGTGTTACCTGTCGATTTCTAAGCTTCAAATGACTATTTGTTGTGTTTTTTATTTCATAATGGCTACTCTGCCGAAACTCTTTTTTGTATTGGGTCAGAATACAAAATTTGGGAAGGAAGAAGGTAAAACCAATTCAGGCCCAGAAAACATGTAGTAAATTGTCGCTCAAAAGACCAATAATCGGCTGAGGCACCCAAAAAAATGACAGCAAGCCAGAATTGGAGCAGGCCAGCAGCTGTGCCCTGTTTGAAAAAGACCATTCCTCTGTTACCCTGAACTCAAAATGCCAGCCTCAAAACCAAAGCTCACATCAGAAAATTCATTACAAACCATGATAAATAAGAAAAAAGAGAAAAAAGCCAAAGAAATGCAAGAATCCACAATGATATTGGGCTTGATTTAGTCGCAAGGAAACCATCTTTCCCGTATTCATCCACCCCTCCAGCTGACTGCCTGTGGAATTCTGACAGAATTAACCTGAAAATCGCAGTGAAACTCAGTTTGGAGGCAATTAGTATGTGTCACCTCAGCCAAAGTGTTCCATTTGATTTTCCAAAACACAAAATCTCACCTTGGTCGTGTTACCTGTAGATTTCTAAGCTTCAAACTCCTATTTCTTGTGTTTTTTTTTTATTTCATAATGGCTACTCTGCCCAACCTCTTGTTTGTATGGCGTCAGAATACAAAATTTGGGAAGGAAGAAGGCAAAACCAACTCAGACCCAGAAAACATTTAGGAAATTGCCGCTCAAGAAACCAAAGTCAGCTGAGGTACCCAAACCAATTACATTAAACCAGAATTGGAGCAAGCAAAGAGCTGTGCCCTGATTGAAAAAGAACCATCCTCTTCTGCCCTGAACTCCATCTTCCAGACCCAAAACCAAAGCTCACATCAGAAAATTCATTACACACCATGATAAATAAGAAAAATGAGAATAAATCCAAAGAAATGCAAGATTCCATAATGATATTAGGTTTGATTAGGCGCAAGGAAACCGGTTGTTCCCAGATTCATCCACCCCTCCAGCTGACTGCCTGTGGAATTCTGACTGAATTAACCTGAAAATCACAGTGAAACTCAGTTTGGAGGCAATTAATATCTGTCACCACAGCCAAAGTGTTCCATTTTATATTCCAAAACACAAAAACTCACCTTGGTCATGTTACCAGTAGATGTCTAAGCTTCAAATGACTATTTGTTGTGTTTTTTATTTCATAATGGCTACTCTGTCTAAACTCTTGTTTGTATTGCGTCAGAAGCAACATTTGAAGGAAGAAGGCAAAACCAACTCAGACCCAGAAAACATTTAGGAACTTGCCGCTCAAGAAAGCAAACTCAGCTGAGGCACCCAAACCAATGACAGTAAGCCAGAATTGGAGCAAGCAAAGGTCTGTGCCCTGATTGAATATGGCCATTCCTCCGGTGCCCTGAACTCCATCTTGCAGACTCAAAACCAAAGCTCACATCAGAAAATTCATTACAAACCATGATAAATAAGAAAAATGAGAAAAAAGCCAAAGAAATGCAAGAATCCATAATGATATTGGGCTTGATTCAGTCGCAAGGAAACCGGCTGTTCCCAGATTCATCCACCCCTCCATCTGGCTACCTGTGGAATTCGACTGAATTAACCTGAACATCGCAGTGAAACTCAGTTTGGAGGCAATTAATATCTGTCACCTCAGTCAAAGTGTTCCATTTGATTTTCCAAAACACAAAAACTCACCTTGGTCGTGTTTTCTGTACATGTATAACCTTGAAATGCTTGTTTGTTGTGTTTTTTATTTCATAATGGCTACTTTGACCAAACTCTTGTTTATATTGCATCAGAATACAACATTTGGGAAGGAAGAAGGAAAAACCAACTCAGACCCAGAAAACATTTAGGAAAATGCCGCTCAAGAAACCACAAATCGGCTGAGGCACCCAAAACAATGACAGCAAGCCAGAATTGGAGCAAGCCAACACTTATGCCCTGATTGAAAATGCCATTCCTCTTGTGCCCTGAACTCCATACGCCAGCCTAAAAACCAAAGCGCACATCAGAAAATTCATTACAAACCATGATAAATAAGAAAAATAAGAGCCAAAGAAATGCAAGAATCCATAATGATATTGGGCTTGATTTAGTCGCAAGGAAACCGGCTGTTCCCGGATTCATCTACCCCTCCAGGTGACTCCCTGTGGAATTCTGACTGAATTAACCTGAATATCGCAGTGAAACTCAGTTTGGAGGCAATTAATATCTGTCACCTAGCCAAAGTATTCCATTTGACTTTCCAAAACACAAAAACTCACCTTGGTCGTGTTACCTGTAGATTTCTAAGCTTCAAACGCCTATTGGTTGTGTTTTTCATTCCATAATGGCTACTCTGTCCAAACTCTTGTTTGTATGGCGTCAGAATACAACATTTGGGAAGGAAGAAGGCAAAACCAACTCAGACCCAGAAAACATTTAGGAAATTTCCACTCAAGAAACCAAAAGTCAGCTGAGGCTCCCAAAATAATGACAGCAAGCCAGAATTGGAGCAAGCCAACAGCTGTGCCCTGATGGAAAAAGGCCATTCCTCCGGTGCCCTGAACTCCATATTGCAGCTTCAAAACCAAAGCTGACATCAGAAAATTCATTACAAACCATGATAAATAAGACAAATGAGAAAAAAGACAAAGAAATGCAAGAATCCATAATGATATTGGGCTGGATTTATTCGCAAGGATACCGGCTGTTCCCAGTTCATCCACCCCTCCAGCTGACTGCCTGTGGAATTGTGACTGAATTCACCTGAAAATCGCAGTGAAACTCAGTTTGGAGGCAATTTATATCTGTCACCTCAGCCAACGTGTTCCATTTGATTTTCCAAAACACAAAACCTCACCTTGGTCATGTTACCTGTAGATTTCTAAGCTTCAAATGCCTATTTGCTGTGTTTTTCATTACAAAATGGCTGCTCTGCCCAAACTCTTGTTTGTATGGCGTCAGAATACAAAATTTGGGAAGGAAGAAGGCAAAACCAACTCAGACCCTGAAAACATGCAGGAAATTGCTGCTCAAGAAACCAAAAGTCAGCTGAGGCACTTAAAACAATGACAGCAAGCCAGAATTCGAGCAGGCCAACAGCTGTGCCCTGTTTGAAAAAGGATATTCCTCCGGTGCCCTGAACTGCATATTGCAGCCTCAAAACCAAATCTCACATCAGAAAATTCATTACAAACCTTGATAAATAAAAAATGAGAAAAAAGCCAAAGAAATGCAAGAATCCATAATGATATTAGGCTTGTTTTATTCGCATGGAAACCGGCTGTTCCCAGATTCATCCACCCCTCCAGCTGACTGCCTGTGGAATTCTGACTGAATTAACCTGAAAATCGCAGTGAAACTCAGTTTGGTAGCAATTAATATCTGTCACCTCAGCCAAAGCGTTCCATTTTATGTTCCAAAACACAAAAACTCATCATGGTCGTGCTACCTGTAGATTTCTAAGCTTCAAAATCCTATTTCTTGTGGTTTTTATTTCATAATGGCTACTCTGCCCAAACTCTTGTTTGTATGGCATCAGAAAAGATAATTTGGGAAGGCAGACAGCAAAACCAACTCAGACCCAGAAAACCCATAATGATATTGGGCTGGATTTATTCGCAAGGATACCGGCTGTGCCCAGATTCATCCACCCCTACAGCTGACTGCCTGTGGAATTGTGACTGAATTCACCTGAAGTCAGCCGCGGCACCCAAAACAATGACGGGAAGCAAGAATTGGAGCAGGCCAACAGCTGTGCCCTGTTTGAAAAAGACCATTCCTCTTGTGCCCTGAACTCCATATGCCAGCCTCAAAACCAAAGCTCACATCAGAAAATTCATCACAAACCATGATAAATAAGAAAAAGGAGAAAAAAGCCAAAGAAATGCAAGAATCCATAATGATATTCAGCTTGATTTCGTCACAAGGAAACCGGCTGTTCCCGGATTCATCCACCCCTCCAGCGGACTGCCTGTGGAATTCTGACGGAATTCACCTGAAAATCGCAGTGAAACTCAGTTTGGAGGCAATTACTATCTGTAACCTCAGCCAAAGTGTTCCATTTGATTTTCTAAAACACAAAAACTCACCTTGGTCGTGTTATCTGTAGATTTCTAAGCTTTAAACGCATATTTGTAGTGTTTTTTATTTCATAATGGCTACTCTGCCGAAACTCTTGTTTGCATGCCATCAGAAAAGAAAATTTGGGAAGGAAGAAGGCAAAACCAACTCAGACCCAGCAAACATTTAGGAAATTGCCGCTCAAGAAACCAAAATTCAGCTGAGGCACCCAAAGTAATGACAGCAAGCCAGATTTGGAGCAGACCAACAGCTATGCCCTGTTTGAAAAAGAGTATTCCTCCGGTACCCTGAACTCCATATGCCAGCCTCAAAACCAAAGCTCACATCAGAAAATTCATTACAAACCATGATAAATAAGTAAAATGAGAAAAAAGCCAAAGAAATGCAAGAATCCATAATGATATTGGGCTTGATTTAGTCGCAAGGAAACCGGCTGTTCCCAGATTCATCCACCACTCCTGCTGACTGCCTGTGGAATTCTGACTGAATTAACCAGAAAATCACAGTGAAACTCACTTTGGAGGCAGTATATATCTGTGACCTCAGCCAAAGTATTCCATTTGATTTTCCAAAACATAAAAACTCACCTTGGTTATGTTACCTGTAGATTTCTAAGCTTCAAAGGCCTATTTGTAATGTTTTTTAATTCATAATGGCAACTCTGTCCAAACTATTGGTTGTATCGTGTCAGAATACAATATTTGGGAAGGAAGAAGGCAAAACCAACTAAGATCCAGAAAACATTTAGTAAATTGCCACTCAAGAAACGAAAAGAGAGCTGAGGCACCCAAAACAATGACAGCAAGCCAGAATTGGAGCATGCCAACAGCTGTGCCCTGATTGAAAAAGAACCTTCCTCTGGTGACCTGAACTCAATATGCCAGCCTCAAAACCAAAGCTCACATGAAAAAATTCATTACAAACCATGATAAATAAGAAAAATGAGAAAAAAGCGAAAGAAATGCAAGAATCCATAATGATATTGGGCTGGATTTAGTCGCCAGGAAACCGGCTATTCCCGGATTCATCCACCGCTCCTGCTGATTGCCTGTGGAATTCTGACTGAATTCACCTGAAAATCGCAGTGAAACTCAGTTTGGAGGCAATTAATATCTGTCTCCTCATGCAAAGTGTTCCATTTGATTTTCCAAAACACAAAAACTCACCTTGGTCGTGTTACCTGTAGATTTCTAAGCTTCAAACGCCTATTTGCTGTGTTTTTCATTACAAAATGGCTACTCTGCCCAAACTCTTGTTTGTATTGTGGCAGAATACAAAATTTGGGAAGGAAGAAGGCAAAACCAACTCAGACGTAGAAAACATTTAGGATATTGCCACTCAAGAAACCACAAATCGTCTGAGGCTCCCAAAACAATGACAGCAAGCCAGAATTGGAGCAGGCCAAGAGCTGTGCCCTGTTTGAAAAAGAGCATTCCCAGCCGGCTCCGCGGCTCATTAAGCTAATCCTCCACCTAGCGGCCCCAGCACACCAGGTTCTAGTCCCGGTCTGGGTGCGGATTCTGTCCCGGTTGCCCCTCTTCCAGGCCAGCCCTCTGCTGTGGCCAGGGAGTGCAGTGGAGGATGGCCCAAGTGCTGGGGCACTGCACCCCATGGGAGACCAGGAAAAGCACCTGGCTCCTGGTTCCTGCAATCGGATCAGCGCGGTGCGCCCGCCGCAGCACACTGGCCGCGGCGGCCATTGGAGGGTGAACCAACGGCAAAGGAAGAAATTTCTCCCTGTCTCTCTCTCTCACTGTCCACTCTGCCTGTCAAGAAAAAAAAAAAAAAAAGGAAAAAGACCATTCCCCCGGATCCTGAACTCCATATTGCAGCTTCAAAACCAAAGCTCACCTCAGAAAATTCATTACAAACCATGATAAATAAGAAAAATAAGAAAAAGGCCAAAGAAATGCAAGAATCCATTATGATATTGGGCTTGATTCACTCGAAGGAAACAGGCTGTTCCAGGATTCATCCACCCCTGCAGCTGACTGCCTGTGGTATTCTGACTGAATTAACCTGAAAATCACAGTGAAACTCAGTTTGGAGGAAATTAATATCTGTCACCTCAGCCAAAGTGTTCCATTTGATTTTCCAAAACACAAAAACTCACCTTGGTCGTGTTACCTGTAGATTTCTAAGCTTCAAACGCCTATTTGTTGTGTTTTTTATTTCATAATACCTACTCTGTCCAAACTCTTGTTTGTATTGCATCAGAATACAAAATTTGGGAAGGAAGAAGGCAAAACCAACACAGACCCAAAAAACATCTAGTAAATTGACACACTAGAATCCACAAATTTGCTGAAGCACTCAAAACATTGACAGCAAGCCAGAATTGGAGGAGGACAACAGCTGTGCCCTGATTGAAAAGAAGCATCCTCTTGTTCCCTGAACCCAATATGCCAGCCTTAAAACCAGAGCTCACATCAGAAAATTTATTGCAAACCATGATACATAAGAGAAATGAGAAAAATCCAAAGAAATGCAAGAATCCATAATGATATTGGGCTTGATTTAGTCGCAAGGAAACCGGCTGTTCCTGGATTCATCCACCCCTGCAGCTGAATGCCTGTGGAATTCTGATGGAATTAACCTGAAAATCGCAGGGAAACTCAGTTTGGAGGCAATTAATATCTGTCACCTCAGCCAAAGTGTTCCATTTTCTTTTCCAAAACACAAAAACTCACCTTGGTCGTGTTACCTGTAGATTTCTGAGCTTCAAACGCCTATTTGTTGCACTTTTTATTTCATAATAGCTACTCTGTCCAAACTCTTGTTTGTATTGCATCAGAATACAAAATTTGGGAAGGAAGAAGGCAAAACCAACTCAGACCCAGAAAATATTTAGGAAATTACTGCTCAAGGAACCAAAAGTAAGCTGAGGCATGCAGAACAATGACAGCAAGACAGAATTGGAGCAAGCCAACAGCTGTGCCCTGATTGAAAAAGAACCATTCTCTTGTACCCTGAAATCCATTTTGCAGCCTCAAAACCAAAGCTCACATCAGAAAATTCATAACAAACCATGATAAATAAGGGAAATGTGAAAAAGCCAAAGAAATGCAAGAGTCCTTTGTGATATTTGGCTGGATTTAGACACAAGGAAACTGGCTGTTTCAGGATTCATCCCACCCTTAAAGAGACTGACTTTGGAATTCTGATTGAATTCACCTCAAAATTGCACTCACACTCAATTTGGAGGAAATTAGTATCTGTCCCCTCAGCAGAAGGGGTCCATGTCACTATCCAAAACAAAGAAACTCATCTTGATTGTGTTGCCTGTACAGTTCTAATCCTGAAAGGCCAATTTCCTTTGTTTTTTTTTTCTTTCATAATGGCTACTCTGTCAAAATCTTGCTTGTATTGCATCAGAATACAAAATTTAGGAATAAGAAGGCAAAAGTAACTCAGACCCAGAAAACATTTAGGAAATTGCCACTCAAGAATCCACAAATCAGCTGAGGCACCCAAAACAATGACAGCAAGCCAGAATTGGAGCAACCCAACAGCTGTGCCCTGATTGAAAAACAACCCTCCTCTTGTGCCCTGAACTCAATATGCCAGCTTAAAACCAAAGCTCACATCAGAAAATTCATTACAAACCATGATAAATAAGAAAAATGAGAAAAAGCCAAAGAAATGCAAGAATCCATAATGATATTGGGCTTGATTTAGTCGCAAGGAAATCGGCTCGTCCAAGATTCATCCCCCCCTCCAGCTGACTGCCTGTGGAATTCTGACTGAATTAACCTGAAAATCGCAGTGACAATCAGTTTGGAGGCAATTACTATCTGTCACCTCAGCCAAAGTGCTCCACTTTATTTTCCAAAACACAAAAACTCACTTGGTCTTGTTACCTGTAGATGTATAAGCTTCAAACGCCTATTTGTTGTGTTTTTTATTTCATAATGGCTACTCTGTCAAAACTCTTGTTTGTATTGCCTCAGAATACAAAATTTGGGAAGGAAGAAGGCAAAACCAACTCAGACCCCGAAAACATTTAGGAAATTGCCGCTCAAGAAACCAAAATCAGCTGAGGCACCCAAAACAATGACAGCAAGCTAGAATTGGAGCAAGCCAACAGCTGTGCCCTGTTTGAAATAGAACCATCCTCTTGTGCCCTGAACTCAATATGCCAGCCTCAAAACCAAAGCTCACATCAGAAAATTCATTACAAATCATGATACAAAAGAAAAATGAGAAAAATCCAAAGCAATGCAAGAATCCATAATGATATTGGCCTTGATTTAGTCACAAGGAAACCAGATGTTCCCGGATGCATCCACCCCTCCAGCTGACTGCCTGTGGAATTCCGACTGAATTTACCTGAAAATTGCAGTGAAACTCAGTTTGGAGGCAATTACTATCTGTCACCTCAGCCAAAGTGTTCCATTTGATTTTCCAAAACACAAAATCTCACCTTGGTCGTGTTACCTGTAGCTTCAAATGCCTATTTGTTGTGTTTTTAATTTCATAATGGCTACTCTGTCCAAACTCTTGTTTGTATTGCGTCAGAATAGAAAATTTGGGAAGGAAGAAGGCAAAACCAACTGAGACCCAGAAAACATTTAGGAAATTGCCACTCAAGAAACCACAACTCGGCTGAGGCACCCAAACCAATGACAGCAAGCCAGAATTGGAGCAACCCAACAGCTGTGCCCTGATTGAAAAAGTTCCTTCCTTTTGTGACCTCAACTCAATATGCCAGCCTAAAAACCAAAGCTCACATCAGAAAATTCATTACAAACCATGATAAATAAGAAAAATGAGAAAAAAGCCAAAGAAATGCAAGAATCCATAATGATATTGGACTTTATTTAGTCACAAGGAAACCGGCTATTACCGGATTCATCCACCCATCCAGCTGACTGACTGTGGAATTCTGACTGAATTAAGCTGAATGGAGGCAGTTAATATCTGTCACCACAGCCAAAGTGTTCCATTTTATTTTCCAAAACACAAAATCTCACCTTGGTCATGTTGCCTGTAGATTTCTAAGCTTCAAACGCCTATTTGTTGTGTTTTTTATTTCATAATGGCTACTCTGTCCAAACTCTTGTTTGTATTGTGTCAGAATACAAAATTTGGGAAGAAAGCAGGCAAAACCAACTGAGACTCAGAAAACATTTACCGAATTTCCGCTCAAGAAACCAAAAGTCAGCTGAGGCACCAAAAACAATGAAAGCAAGCCAGAACTTGAGCAAGCCAACAGCTGTGCCCTGATTGAAAAAGACCATTAATCCAGTGCCCTGAACTCCATATTGCAGTCTCAAAACCAAAGATCACATCAGAAAATTCATTACAAACCATGATAAATAAGAAAAATGAGAAAAAAGCCAAAGAATTGCAAGAGTCCATAATGATATTGGGCTTGATTTAGTCATAAGGAAACCGGCTGTTCCCGGATTCATCCACCCCTCCAGCTGACTGCCTGTGGATTTCTGACTGAATTAACCTGAAAATCACAGTGAAACTCAGTTTGGAGGCAATTAATATCTGTCACCTCAGCCAAAGTGTTCCATTGTATTTTCCAAAACACAAAAACTCACCTTGGTCGTGTTACCTGTAGATGTATAAGCTTCAAACGCCTATTTGTTTTGTTGCTTATTTCATAATGGCTACTGTAAACAAACTCTTGTTTGTATTGCATCAGAATACAAAATTTGGGAAGAAAGAAGGCAAAATCAACTCAGACCCAATAATCATTTAGGAAAATGCCGTTCAAGAAACCAAAAGTCAGCTGAGACACCCAAAACAATGACAGCAAGCCAGAAGTGGAGCAAGCCAACAGCTCTGCCCTGTTTGAAAAAGACCATTCTTCCGGTGCCCTGAACTCCATATTGCCGCCTCAAAAGCAAAGCTCACATCAGAAAATTCATTACAAACCAGGATAAATAAGGGAAATGTGAAAAAAACAAAGAAATGCAAGACTCCTTTGTGATATTTGGCTGGATTTAGACACAAGGAAACCGGCTGTTCCCGGATTCATCCACCACTCCAGCTGACTGCCTGTGGAATTCTGACTGAATTAACCTGAAAATCGCAGTGAAGCTCAGTTTGGAGGCAATTAATATCTGTCACCTCAGCGAAAGTGTTTCATTTGATTTTCCAAAACACAAAACCTCACCTTGGTCATGTTACCTGTAGATTTCTAAGCTTCAAATGCCTATTTGCTGTGTTGTTTATTTCAAAATGGCTACTCTGTCCAAATTCTTGTTTGTATTGCGTCAGAATACAAAATTTGGGAAGGAAGAAGGCAAAACCAACTGAGATTCAGAAAACATTTAGGAAATTGCCGCTCAAGAAACTGAAGGACACTGAGGCACCCAAAACCTTGAAAGGAAGACAGAATTGGAGTAAGCCAACAGCTGTTACCTGATTGAAAAAGACCATTCCTCCGGTGCCCTGAACTCCATCTTGCAGGTTCAAAACCAAAGCTCACATCAGAAAATTTATTACAAACCATGAAAAATAAGAAAAATCCTAAAAAATCCAAAGAAATTCAGGAGTTCTTAGTGATATTGGGCTTGAATCATTCCCTTCTTAATGGCTGTTTCCAGATTCATCCATACCTCCCAGCTGAGTGTCTGTGGTTTCTGACTGAATTAACATGAAAATCGCAGTGAAACTCGGTTTGGAGGCAATTACTATCTGTCACCTCAGCCAAAGTGTTCCATTTGATTTTCCAAAACACAAAAACTCACCTTGGTCGTGTTACCTGTAGATTTCTAAGCTTCAAATGCATATTTGTTGTGTTGTTTATTTCATAATGGCTACTCTGTCCAAACTCTTGTTTATATTGCGTCAGAATACAAAATTTGGGAAGGAAGAAGGCAAATCCAACTGAGACTCAGAAAACATTTAGGAAATTGCCGCTCAAGAAACCTAAAGTCAGCTGAGGCACCAAAAAAATGACAGCAATCCAGAACTTGAGCAAGCCAACAGCTGTGCCCTGATTGAAAAAGACCATTAATCCAGTGCCTGAACTCCATATTCAAGCCTCAAAACCAAAGCTCACATCAGAAAATTCATTACAGACCATGATAAATAAGAAAAATGAGAAAAAAGCCAAAGAAATGCAAGAATCCATAATGATATTGGGCTTGATTTAGTTGCAAGGAAACCGGCTGTTCCCGGATTCATCCACCCCTCCAGCTGACTGCCTGTGGAATTCTGACTGAATTCACCTGAAAATTGCAGTGAAACTCAGTTTGGAGGCAATTAATATCTGTCACCTCAGCCAAAGTTTCCATTTTATTTTCCAAAACACAAAAACTCACCTTGGTCGTGTTACCTGTAGATTTCTAAGCTTCAAACACCTATTTGTTGTGTTTTTTATTTCATAATGGCTACCGTGCCCAAACTCTTGTTTGTATTGCGTCAGAATACAAAATTTGGGAAGGAAGAAGCCAAAACCAACTCAGACCCATAAAACATTTAGGAAATTGCCGCTCAAGAAACCAAAATCAGCTGAGGCACCCAAAACAATGACAGCAAGGCAAAATGGGAGCAAGGCGACAACTGTGCCCTGTTTGAAAAAGACCATTCCTCCTGTGCCCTGAACTCCATATTCCAGCCTCAAAACCAAAGCTCACAGCAGAAAATTCATTACAAACCATGATAAATAAGGGAAATGTGAAAAAGCCAAAGAAATGCAGGAGTCCTTTGTGAAATTTGGTTGGATTCAGACACAAGGAAACTGGCTGTTCCCAGATTCATACCCCCTTCCACAGACAGACTTTGGAATTCTGATTGAATTCACCTCAAAATCGCACTCACACTCAATTTGGAGGGAATTAGGATCTGTCCCCTCAGCAGAAGGGTATCATGTCATTTTCCAAAACACAGAAACTCATCTTGGTCGAGTTGCCTGTAGATTTCTAATCCTGAAAGGGCAATTTGCTGTGTTATTTTTTCTTTCATAATGGCTACTCTGTCAAAATCTTGCTTGTATTGCATCAGAATACAAAATTTGGGAAGGAAGAAGGTAAAACCGACTCAGACCCAGAAAATATTTAGCAAATTACCGCTCAAGAAACCACAAATCGGCTGAGGCACCCAAAACAATGACAGCAAGCCAGAATTGGAGCAAGCCAACAGCTGTGCCCTGATTGAACAAAACCATTAATCCAGTGCCCTGAACTCCATATTCCAGCCTCAAAACCAAAGCTCACAAAAAATAATCATTACAAAAAATGATAAATAAGGGAAATCTGAGAAAGCCAAAGTAATTCAAGAGTCCTTTGTGGTATTTGGCTGGATTTAGACAGAAGGAAAGAGGCTGTTTCTGGATTCATCCCCCCCTTCCACAGACTGACTTTGGAATTCTGACTCAATTCACCTCAAAATCGCACTCACACTCAATTTGGAGGGAATTAGTATCTGTCCCCTCAGCAGAAGTGTTCCATGTGAATTTCCAAAACACAGAAACTCATCTTGGTCGTGTTGCCTGTAGATTTCTAATCCTGAAAGGGCAATTTACTGTGTTTTTTTTTTCTTTCATAATCGCTACTCTGTCCAAAATCTTGCTTGTATTGCGTCAGAATACAAAATTTGGGAATAAGAAGGCAAATCCGATCAGAACCAGAAAACATTTAGGAAACTGCAGAAAAAGAATCCACAAATCAGCTGAGGCACCCAAAACAATGACAGCAAGCAGAATTGGAGCACGGCAACAGCTGTGCCCTGATTGAAAAAGAACCTTCCTCTTGTGCCCTAAACTCAATATGCCAGCCACAAAACCAAAGCTCACATCAAAAAATTCTTTTCAAACCATGATAAATAGGAAAAATCAGAAAAAAGCCAAAGAAATGCAAGTTTTCTTAGTGATATTGGGCTTGATTTATTCCTAAGTAAACAGCTGTTTCCAGATTCATCCACAACTCCCAGCTGAGTGAATAGGGATTCTGACTGAATTCACCTCAAAATGGCAGTGAAATTCGGTTTGGAGACAATTAATATCTGTCACCTCAGCCAAAGTGTTCCATTTTATTTTCCAAAACAAAAAAACTCACTTTGGTCATGTTACCTATAGATTTCCAAGCTTCAAACGCCTATTTGTTGTGTTTTTTATTTCATAATGGCTACTCTGTCCAAAATCTTCCTTGTATTGCATCACATACAAAATTTGGGAAGGTAGAAGGCAAAGCCAACTCAGACACAGAAAACATTTAGGAAATTGCCACTCAAGAAACCAAAAGTCAGCTGAGGCACCCAAAACCATGACAGCAAGCCAGAATTGGAGGAGGCAATCAGCTGAGTCCTGATTGAAAAAGGCCATTCTTCCGGGACCCTGAACTCCATATTCCAGCCTCAAAACCAAAGCTGACATCAGGAAATTCATTACAAACCACGATACATAAGAAAAATGAGAAAAAAGCCAATAAATGCAAGAATCCATAATGATATTGAGCTGGATTTAGGCGCAAGGAAACCGGCTGTTCCCGGATTCATCCACCCCTCCAGCTGACTACCTGTGGAATTCTGACTGAATTCACCTGAAAATCGCAGTGAAACTCAGATTGGAGGCAATTAATATCTGTCACCTCAGCCAAAGTGTTCCATTTTATTTTCCATAACACAAAAACTCACCTTGGTCGTGTTATCTGTAGATTTCTAAGCTTCAAACACCTATGTGTAGTGTTTTTCATTTCATAATGGCTGCTCTGGCCAAACTCTTGTTTGTATTGTGTCAGAATACAAAATTTGGGAAGGAAGAAGGCAAAACCAACTCAGACCCAGAAAACATTTAGGAAATTGCCGCTCAAGAAATCACAAATCAGCTGAGGCACCCAAAAAAATGTCAGGATGCCAGAATTGGAACATGCCAACAGCTGTGCCCTGATTGAAAAAGAACCTTCCTCTTGTGCCCTGAACTCAATATGCCAGCCTCAAAACCAAAGCTCACATCAGAAAATTCATTACAGACCATGATAAATAAGAAAAATCAGAAAAAATCCAAAGAAATGCAGGAGTTCTTAGTGATATTGGGCTTGATTTATTCTCTTATTGCTGGCTGGTTGCAGATTCATCAACAACTCCCAGCTGAGTGTCTGTGGTTTCTGACTGAATTAACATGAAAATCGCAGTGAAACTCGGTTTGGAGGCAATTACTATCTGTCACCTCAGCCAAAGTGTTCCATTTTATTTTCCAATACACAAAAACTCACCTTGGTCATGCTACCTGCAGATTGCTAAGCTTCAAACGCAATTTGTTGTGTTGTTTATTTCATAATGGCTACTGTGCCCAAACTCTTGTTTGTATTGTGTCAGAATGCAAAATTTCAAAAGGGAGAAGGCAAAACCAACTCAGACCCAGAAAACATTTAGGAAATTTCCACTCAAGAAACCAAAAGTCAGCTGAGGCACCCAAAACAATGACAGCAAGCCAGAATTGGAGCACGCCAACAGCTGTGCCCTGATTGAAAAAGAACCTTCCTCTTGTGCCCTGAACTCAATATGCCAGCCTCAAAACCAAAGCTCACATCAGAAAATTCATTACAAACCATGATACATAAGAAAAATGAGAAAAAAGCCAAAGAAATGCAAGAATCCCTAATTATATTGGGCTTGATTTAGTCGCAAGGAAACCGGCTGTTCCCGGATTCATTCGCCCCTCAAGCTGACGGCCTGTGGAATTCTGACTGAATTAACCTGAAAATCGCAGTGAAACTCAGTTTGGAGGCAATTAATATCTGTCACCTCAGCCAAAGTGTTCCATTTGATTTTCCAAAACAGAAAAACTCACCTTGGTTGTTTTACCTGTAGATGTCTAAGTTTCAACATCCTATTTGTTGTGTTTTTTATTTCATAATGGCTACTCTGTCCAAACTCTTGTTTGTATTGCATCAGAATACAAAATTTCAGAAGGAAGAAGGCAACACCAAATCAGACCCAGAAAACATTTAGGAAATTGCCGCTCAAGAAGCCAAAAGTCACTGAGGCACCCAAAACAATGACAGCAAGCCAGAAGAGGAGCAAGCCAACAGCTGTGCCCTGATTGAAAAAGAACCTTCCTCTTGTGCCCTGAACTCAATATGCCAGCCTCAAAACCAAAGCTCACATCAGAAAATTCATTAAAACCATGATAAATAAGAAAAAAGAGAAAAAAGCCAAAGAAATGCAAGAATCCATAATGATATAGGGCTTGATTTAGTCGCTAGGAAACTGGCTGTTCCTGGATTCATCTACCCCTCTAGCTGACTGCCTGTGGAATTCTGACTGAATTAACCTGAAAATCATAGTGAAACTCAGTTTGGAGGCAATTAATATCTGTCACCTCAGCCAAAGTGTTCCATTTGATTTTCCAAAACACAAAAACTCACCTTGGTAGTGTTACTTGTAGATTTCTAAGCTTCAAACGCCTATTAGTTGTGTTTTTTCTTTCGTAATGGCTACTCTGTCCAAACTCTTCTTTGCATTGCATCAGAATACAAAATTTGGGAAGGAAGAAGGCAAAGCCAACTCAGACCCTGAAAACATTTGGGAAATTGCCACACAAGAAACCACAAATCGGCTGAGGCACTCAAAACAATGACAGCAAGCCAGAAGTGGAGCAAGCCAACAGCTGTGCCCTGATTGAAAAAGAACCATCCTCTTGTGCCCTGAACTCCATATTGCAGCCTCAAAACCAAAGCTCACATCAGAAAATTCATTACAAACCATGATAAATAAGAAAAAAGAGAAAAAAGCCAAAGAAATGCAAGAATCCATAATGATATTGGGTTTGATTTAGTTGCAAGGAAACCTGCTGTTCCCAGATTCATCCACCACTCCTGCTGACTGCCTGTGGAATTCTGACTGAATTAACCTGACAATCGCAGTGAAACTCAAGAAACCAAATTTCAGCTGAGGCACCCAAAACAAAGACAATAGCCAGAATTGGAGCAGGCCAACAGCTGTGCCCTGTTTGAAAAAGACCATTCCTCCTGTGCCCTGAACTCAAAATGCCAGCCTCAAAACCAAAGCTCACATCAGAAAATTCATTACAAACCATGATAAATAAGGGAAATGTGAAAAAGCAAAAGAAATGCAAGAGTCCTTTGTGATATTTGGCAGGATTTAGACACAAAGAAACTGGCTGTTTCCAGATTCATCCCCCCCTTCCACAGACTGACTTTGGAATTCTGATTGAATTCACCTCAAAATCGCTCTCACACTCCATTTGGAGGGAATTAGAATCTGTCCCCTCAGCAGAAGCGTTCCATGTCATTTTCCAAAACACAGAATCTCATCTTGGTTGTGTTGCCTATGGATTTCTAATCCTGAAAGGTCAATTTGCTGTGTTTTTTTTTTCTTTCATACTGGCTACTCTGTCCAAAATCTTGCTTGTATTGCATCAGAATACAAAAATTGGGAAGGAAGAAGGCAAAACCAACTCAGACCCAGAAAACATTTAGGAAATTGCCACACAAGAAACCACAAATCAGCTGAGGCACCCAAAACAATGACAGCAAGCCAGAAGTGGAGCAAGCCAACAGCTGTGCCCTGATTGAAAAAGAACCTTCCTCTTGTGCCCTAAACTCAATATGCCAGCCTCAAAACCAAAGCTCACATCAGAAAATTCATACAAACCATGATAAATAAGGGAAATGTGAAAAAGCTGAAGAAATGCAAGCCTGTGGAATCCTAACTGAATTAACTGAATTAACCTGAAAATCGCAGTGAAACTGAGTTTGGAGGCAATTAATATCTGTCACCTCAGCCAAAATGTTCCATTTCATTTTCCAAAACACAAAAACAGCTTGGTCATGTTACCTGTAGATTTGTATGCTTCAAACACCTATTTGTTGTGTTTTTTATTTCATAATGGCTACTCTGTCGAAAATCTCGCTTGTATTGCATCAGAATACAAAATTTGGGAAGGAAGAAGGCAAAGCCAACTCAGACCCAGAGAACATTTAGGAAATTGCCACACAGGAAACCACAAATCAGCTGAGGAACCCAAAACAATGACAGCAAGCCAGAATTGCAGCAAGCCAACAACTGTACCCTCTTTGAAAAAGACAGGTCCTCCAGTACCCTGAACTCCATATTGCAGCCTCAAAACCAAGCTCACATCAGAAAATTCATTACAAACCATGATAAATCAGGGAAATGTGAAAAAGCCATAGAAATGCAAGAGTCCTTTTTGATATTTGGCTGGATTCAGATACAAGGAAACTGGCTGTTTCCAGATTCATCCCCCCCTTCCACAGACTGACTTTGGAATTCTGATTGAATTCACCTCAAAATCGCACTCACACTCAATTTGGAGGGAATTAGAATCTGTGCCCTCAGCAGAAGGGTTACATGTCATTTTCCAAAACACAGAAACTCATCTTGGTCGTGTAGCCTGTAGATTTCTAATCCTGAAAGGGCAATGCGCTGTGTTTTTTTTTTTTTTCTTTCATAATGGCTATTCTCCAAAATCTTGCTTGTATTGCATCAGAATACAAAATTTGGGAATAAGTAGGCAAAACCAACTCAGACCCCGAAAACATTTAGGAAATTGGCACTCAAGAAACCACAAATCAGCTGAGACACCCAAAACAATGACAGCAAGGCAGAATTGGAGCAAGCCAACAGCTGTGCCCTGATTGAAAAAGAACCTTCCTCTTGTGCCTGAACTCAATATGCCAGCCTCAAAACCAAAGCTCACATCAGAAAATTCATTACAAACCATGATAAATAAGAAAAAAGAGAAAAAAGCCAAAAAAATGCAAGAATCCATAATGATATAAGGCTTGATTTAGTCGCAAGGAAACCGGCTCTTCCCGGATTCATCCACCCCTCCAGCTGACTGCCTGTGGAATTCTGACTGAATTAACCTGAAAATCACAGTGAAACTCAGTTTGGAGGCAATTAATATCTGTCACCTCAGCCAAAGTGTTCCATTTGATTTTCCAAAACACAAAAACTCACCTTGGTCATGTTACCTGTAGATTTCTAAGCTTCAAACGCCTATTTGTTGTGTTTTTTATTTCATAATGGCTTTTCTGTACAAACTCTTCTTTGCATTGCATCAGAATACAAAATTTGGGAAGGAAGAAGGCAAAGCCAACTCAGACCCAGAAAACATTTGGGAAATTGCCACACAAGAAACCACAAATCGGCTGAGGTACTCAAAATAAGGACAGCAAGCCAGAACTGCAGCCAGCCAACAGCTGTGCCCTGATTGAAAAAGAACCATCCTCTTCTGCCCTGAACTCAATATGCCAGCCTCAAAAACAAAGCTCACATCAGAAAATTCATTACAAACCATGATAAATAAGAAAAAAGAGAAAAAAGCCAAAGAAATGCAAGAGTACTTTGTGATATTTGGCTGGATTTAGACACAAGGAAACTGGCTGTTTAAAGATTCATCACCCCTTCCACTGACTGACTTTGGAATTCTGATTGAATTCACCTCAAAATCGCACTCACAATCATTTGGGAGGGAATTAGAATCTGTCCCCTAAGCAGAAGCGTTCTATGTCATTTTCCAAAACACAGAAACTCATCTTGGTCGAGTTGCCTGTAGATTTCTAATCCTGAAAGGGCAATGCGCTGTGTTTTTTTTTTTTTTTCTTTCTTTCATAATGGCTACTCTCCAAAATCTTGCTTGTATTGCATCAGAATACAAAATTTGGGAATAAGAAGGCAAAACCGACTCAGACCCAGAAAACATTTAGGAAATTGGCACTCAAGAAACCACAAATCGGCTGAGGCACCCAAAACAATGACAGCAAGCCAGAAGTGGAGCAAGCCAACAGCTGTGCCCTGATTGAAAAAGAACCTTCCTCTTGTGCCCTGAACTCAATATGCCAGCCTCAAAACCAAAGCTCACATCAGAAAATTCATTACAAACCATGATAAATAAGGGAAATGTGAAAAAGCCAAAGAAATGCAAGAGTCCTTTGTGATATTTGGCAGGATTTAGACACAAAGAAACTGGCTGTTTCCAGATTCATCCCCCCCTTCCACAGACTGACTTTGGAATTCTGATTGAATTCACCTCAAAATCGCTCTCACACTCCATTTGGAGGGAATTAGAATCTGTCCCCTCAGCAGAAGCGTTCCATGTCATTTTCCAAAACACAGAATCTCATCTTGGTTGTGTTGCCTATGGATTTCTAATCCTGAAAGGTCAATTTGCTGTGTTTTTTTTTTTTTTTCTTTCATAATGGCTACTCTGTCCAAAATCTTGCTTGTATTGCATCAGAATACAAAATTTGGGAAGGAAGAAGACAAAACCAACTCAGACCCCGAAAACATTTAGGAAATTGCCACACAAGAAACCACAAATCTGCTAAGGCACCCAAAACAATGACAGCAAGCCAGAAGTGGAGCAAGCCAACAGCTGTGCCCTGATTGAAAAAGAACCTTCCTCTTGTGCCCTGAACTCAATATGCCAGCCTCAAAACCAAAGCTCACATCAGAAAATTCATTACAAACCATGATAAATAAGGGAAATGTGAAAAAGCCAAAGAAATGCAAGAGTCCTTTGTGATATTTGGCAGGATTTAGACACAAAGAAACTGCCTGTTTCCAGATTCTTCCCTCCCTTCCACAGACTGACTTTGGAATTCTGATTGAATTCACCTCAAAATCGCTCTCACACTCCATTTGGAGGGAATTAGAATCTGTCACCTCAGCAGAAGCGTTCCATGTCATTTTCCAAAACACAGAATCTCATCTTGGTTGTGTTGCCTATGGATTTCTAATCCTGAAAGGTCAATTTGCTGTGTTTTTTTTTTTCTTTCATAATGGCTACTCTGTCCAAAATCTTGCTTGTATTGCATCATACAAACTCTTGTTTATATGGCGTCAGAATACAAAATTTGGGAAGGAAGAAGGCAAAACCAACTCAGACCCTGAAAACATTTAGGAAATTGCCACTCAAGAAACCAAGTCAGCTGAGGCACCCACAACAATGACAGCAAGCCAGAATTGGAGCAAGCCAACAGCTGTACCCTGTTTGAAAAAGAACCTTCCTCTTTTACCCTGAACTCAATATGCCAGCCTCAGAACCAAAGCTCACATCAGAAAATTCATTACAAACCATGATAAATAAGAAAAAGGAGAAAAAAGCCAAAGAAATGCAAGAATCCGTAATGATATCGGGCTTGATATAGTCGCAAGGAAACCGGCTGCTCCCGGATTCATCCACCCCTCCAGCTGACTGCCTATGGAATTTTGACTGAATTAACCTCAAAATAGCAGTGAAACTCATTTTGGAGACAATTAATATTTGTCACCTCAGCTAAAGTGTTCCATTTTATTTTGCAAAACACAAAAACTCACCTTGGTCGTGTTACCTGTAGATTTCTAAACTTCAAATGCCTATTTGTTGTGTTTTTTATTTCATAATGGCTATTCTACCCAAACTCTTGTTTGTATGGCGTCAGAATACAAAATTTGGGAAGGAAGAAGGGAAAAACAACTCAGACCCAGAAAACATTTAGCAAATTGCCACTCAAGAAACCACAAATCAGCTGAGGATCCCAAACAATGAAAGCAAGCCAGAATTGAGGCAGGCCAATAGCTGCGCCCTGTTTGAAACAGAACATTCCTCTTGCTCTCTGAACTCCATTTTGCAGCCTCAAAACCAAAGCTCATATCAGAAAATTCATTACAAACCATGATAAATAAGAAAAAGGAGAAAAAAGCCAAAGAAATGCAAGAATCCGTAATGTTATTGGGCTTGATTTAGTCACATGGAAGCCGGCTGTTCGCGGATTCATTCACCCCTCCAGTTGACTGCCTGTGGAATTCTGACTGAATTAACCTCAAAATAGCAGTGAAACTCATATAGGAGACAATTAATACCTGTCACCTCAGCCAAAGTGTTCCATTTTATTTTCCAAAACACAAAAAATCACCTTGGTCATGTTACCTGTAGATTTCTAAGCTTCAAACGCCTATTTGTTGTGTTTTTTATTTCATAATGGCTACTCTGCCCAAGCTCTTGTTTGTTTGGCGTCAGAATACAAAATTTCAGAAGGAAGAAAGCAAAACCAACTCAGACCCAGAAAATATTCAGGAAATTGCCGCTCAAGAAACCAAAAGTTAGCTGAGGCACCCAAAGCAATGACAGCAAGCCAGAATTAGAGCAAGCCAACAGCTGTGCCCTGTTTGAAAAAGAACCTTCCTCTTCTGCCCTGAACTCAATATGCCAGCCTCAGAACCAAAGCTCACATCAGAAAATTCATTACAAACCATGATAAATAAGAAAAAGGAGAAAAAAGAAAAGAAAAGCAAGAATCCATAATGATATTGGGCTTGATTCAGTCGCAAGGAAACCGGCTGTAGCTGGATTCATCCTCTGCTCCAGCTGACTGCCTGTGGAATTCTGACTGAATTAACCTGAAAATCGCAGTGAAACTCACTTTGGAGGCAATTACTATCTGTCACCTCAGCCAAAGTGTTCCATTTGATTTTGCAAAACACAAATCTCACCTTGGTCGTGTTACCTGTAGATTTCTAAGCTTCAAATGCCTATTTGTTGTGTTTTTCTATTTCATAATGGCTACTCTGCCGAAACTCTTGTTTCTATGGCGTCAGAATACAAAATTTGGGTAGGAAGAAGGCAAAACCAACTCAGACCCAGAAAACATTTAGCAAATTGCCGCTCACAAACCACATATCGGCTGAGGCACCCAAAACAATGACAGCAAGCCAGAATTGGAGCAGGCCAACTGCTGTGCCCTGTTTGAAAAAGACCATTCCCCCGGTGCTCTGAACTCCATATTGCAGCCATAAAACCAAAGCTCACATCAGAAAATTCATTACAAACCATGATAAATAGGAAATCAGAGAAAAAAGCCAAAGAAATGCAAGAATCCATAATGACATTTGGCCTTATTAGTCACAAGGAAACCGGCTGTAGCTGGATTCATCCTCTGCTCCAGCTGACTGCCTGTGGAATTCTGACTGAATTAACCTGAAAATCGCAGTGAAACTCAGTTTGGAGGCAATTAATATCTGTCACCTCAGCCAAAGTGTTCCATTTTATTTTCCAAAACACAAAAACTCACCTTGGTCATGTTACCTGTAGATTTCTAAGCTTCAAATGCCTATTTGTTGTGTTTTTTATTTCATAATAGCTACTCTGCCCAAACTCTTGTTTGTATGGCGTCAGAACAAAATTTGGGAAGGAAGAAGGCCAAACGAACTCAGACCCAGAAAACATTTAGGAAATTGCCACTCAAGAAACCAGAAATCAGCTGAGGCATCCAAAACAATGACAGCAAGCCATAATTGGAGCAAGCCAACAGCGGTACCCTGTTTGAAAAAGAACCTTCCTCTTTTACCCTGAACTCAATATGCCAGCCTCAGAACCAAAGCTCACATCAGAAAATTCATTACAAACCATGATAAATAAGAAAAATGAGAAAAAAGCCAAAGAAATGCAAGAATCTGTAATGATATCGGGTTTGATATAGTCGCAAGGAAACCGGCTGTTCCCGGATTCATCCACCCATCCAGCTGACTGCCTATGGAATTCTGACTGAATTAACCTCAAAATAGCAGTGAAACTCATATAGGAGACAATTAATATCTGTCACCTCAGCCAAAGTGTTCCATTTTATTTTGCAAAACACAAAAACTCACCTTGGTCGTGTTACCTGTAGATTTCTAAGCTTCAAACGCGTATTTCTTGTGTTTTTTATTTCATAATGGCTATTCTACCCAAACTCTTGTTTGTATGGCGTCAGAATACAAAATTTGGGAAGGAAGAAGGCAAAACCAACTCAGACCCAGAAAACATTTCGCAAATTGCCACTCAAGAAACCACAAATCAGCTGAGGATCCCAAAACAATGAAAGCAAGCCAGAATTGGGGCAGGCCAATAGCTGTGCCCTGTTTGAAACAGAACCTTCCTCTTGTGCCCTGAACTCCATATTGCAGCCTCAAAACCAAAGCTCACATCAGAAAATTCATTACAAACCATGATAAATAAGAAAAAGGAGAAAAAAGCCAAAGAAATGCAAGAATCCATAATGATATAGGGCTTGATTTAGTCGCTAGGAAACCGGCTGTTCCCAGATAAATCCACCCCTCCAGCTGACAGCCTGTGGAATTCTGACTGAATTAACCTGAAAATCACAGTGAAACTCAGTTTGGAGGCAATTAATATCTGTCACCTCAGCCAAAGTGTTCCATTTTATTTTCCAAAACACAAAAAATCACCTTGGTCGTGTTACCTGTCGATTTCTAAGCTTCAAATGCCTATTTGTTGTGTTTTTCATTTCATAATGGCTACTCTGCCCAAACTCTTGTTTGTTTGGCGTCAGAATACAAAATTTGGGAAGGAAGAAGGCAAAACCAACTCAGACCCAGAAAACATTTAGGAAATTGCCATTCAAGAAACCAAGTCAGCTGAGGCATGCAAAACAATGACAGCAAGCCAGAATTGGAACAAGCCAACAGCTGTGCCCTGTTTGAAAAAGAACCTTCCTCTTCTGCCCAGAACTCAATATGCCAGCCTCAGAACCAAAGCTCACATCAGAACATTCATTACAAACCATGATAAATAAGAAAAAGGAGAAAAAAGCAAAAGAAAAGCAAGAATCCATAATGATATTGGGCTTGATTTAGTCGCTAGGAAACCGGCTGTTCCAGGAATCATCCACCCCTCCAGCTGACTTCCTGTGGAATTCTGACTGAATTATCCTGAAAATCGCAGGGAAACTCAGTTTGGAGGCAATTAATATCTATCACCTCAGGCAAAGTGTTCCATTTGATTTTGCAAAACACAAATCTCACCTTGGTCGTGTTACCTGTAGATTTCTAAGCTTCAAACCCCTTTTGTTGAGTTTTTCTATTTCATAATGCCTACTCTGCCGAAACTCTTATTTGTATGGCGTCAGAATACAAAATTTGGGAAGGAAGAAGGCAAAACCAACTCAGACCCAGAAAACATTTAGGAAATTGCCACTCACAAACTACATATCGGCTGAGGCACCCAAAACAATGACAGCAAGCCAGAATTGGGGCAGGCCAATAGCTGTGCCCTGTTTGAAACAGAACCTTTCTCTTGCTCCCTGAACTCCATATTGCAGCCTCAAAACCAAAGCTCACATCAGAAAATTCATTACAAACCATGATAAATAGGAAATCAGAGAAAAAAGCCAAAGAAATGCAAGAATCCATAATGACATTTGGCCTTATTAGTCACAAGGAAACCGGCTGTTCCCGGATTCATCCTCTGCTCCAGCTGACTGCCTGTGGAATTCTGACTGAATTAACCTGAAAATCGCAGTGAAACTCAGTTTGGAGGCAATTACTATCTGTCACCTCAGCCAAAGTGTTCCATTTTATTTTCCAAAACACAAAAACTCACCTTGGTCATGTTACCTGTAGATTTCTAAGCTTCAAACGCCTATTTGTTGTGTTTTTTATTTCATAATGGCTACTCTGCCCAAACTGTTGTTTGTATGGCGTCAGAATACAAAATTTGAGAAGGAAGAGGGGAAAACCAACTCAGACCCCGAAAACATTTAGGAAATTGCTGCTCAGAATCCACAAATCGGCTGAGGCACCCAAAACAATGACAGCAAGCCAGAATTGGAGCAGGCCAACAGCTGTGCCCTGATTGAAAATCAACCTTCCTCTGGTGCCCTGAACTGAATATGCCAGCTTAAAACCAAAGCTCACATCAGAAAACTCATTACAAACCATGATACATAAGAAAAATGAGAAAAAAGCCAAAGAAATGCAAGAATCCATAATGATATTGGGCTTGATTTAGTCAAAAGGAAACTGGCTATTCCCAGATTCATCCACCCCTCCAGCTGACTGCCTGTAGAATTCTGACGGAATTATCCGGAAAATCGCAGGGAAACTCAGTTTGGAGGCAATTAATATCTGTCACCTCAGCCAAAGTGTCCCATTTTATTTTCCAAAACACAAAAACTCACCTTGGTCGTATTACCTGTGGATTTCTAAGCTTCAAACGCCTATTTATTGTGTTTTTTTTTTTTATGGCAAAATGGCAAGTCTGTCCAAACTCTTTTTTGTATTGGGTCAGAATACAAAATTTTGGAAGGAAGAAGGAAAACCAACTCAGACGAACAAAACATTTAGGAAATTGATGCTCAAGAAACCTCAAATCGGCGGAGGCAACCAAAATAATGACAGTAAGCCAGAATTGGAGTAACCCAGCACCTGTGCCCTGATTGAATAAGAACCTTCCTCTTGTGCCCTGAACTCCATATGCCAGCCTCAAAACCGAAGCTCACATCAGAAAATTCATTACAAACCATGATAAATCAGAAAAATGAGACAAAAGCCAAAGAAATGCAAGAATCCATAATGATGTTGGAATGGATTTAGTTTCAAGGAAACCGGCTGTTCCCAGATTCATCCACCCCTCCAGCTGACTGCCTGTGGAATTCTGACTGAATTAACCGGAAAATCGCAGTGAAACTCAGTTTGGAGGCAATTAATATATGTCACCTCAGCCAAACTGTTCCATTTGATTTTCCAAAACACAAAAACTCACCTTGGTCATGTTACCTCTGGATTTCTAAGCTTCAAAACCTATTTGTTGTGTTTTTTATTTCCTAATGGCTACTCTGCTGAAACTCTTGTTTGTATTGCGTCAGAATACAAATTTGGGAAGGAAGAAGGCAAAACCAACTCAGACCCAGAAAACCTTTAGGAAATTGCCGCTCAAGAAACCACAAATCGGCTGAGGCACTCAAAACAATGACAGCAAGCCAGAATTGGAGCAGCACAACAGCTGTGCCCTGTTTGAAAAAGACCATACCTCTGGTGCCCTGAACTCCATATTGTAGCCTCAAAACCAAAGCTCACATCAGAAAATTCATTACAAATCATGATAAATAAGAAAAATGAGAAAAAAGCCAAAGAAATGCAAGAATCCATAATGACATTGGGCTTGATTCAGTCGCAAGGAAATGGGCTGTTCCCGGATTCATCCACCCCTCCAGCTGACTGCCTGTGGAATTCTCACTGAATTAACCTGAAAATCCCAGTGAAACTCAGTTTGGAGGCAATTAATATCTGTCACCTCAGCCAAAGTGTTCCATTTGATTTTCCAAAACACAAAAACTCACCTTGGTTGTGTTACTTGTAGATTTCTAAGCTTCAAACGCCTATTTGTTGTGTTTTTTATTTCATAATGGCTACTCTGCCCAAACTTTTGTTTCTATTGCGTCAGATTACAAAATTTGGGAAGGAAGAAGGCAAAACCAACTCAGACCCAGAAAACATTTAGGAAATTGCCGCTCAAGAAACAAAGGGCCGCTGAGGAACCCAAAACTTTGAAAGCAAGACAGAATTGGAGCAAGCCAGCAGCTGTGCCCTGATTGAAAAAGACCATTCCTCCGGTGTCCTGAACTCGATATTGCAACCTCAAAACCAAACCTCAGATCAGAAAATTCATTACAAATCATGATAAATAAGAAAAATCAAAAAATCCAAAGAAATGCAGGAGTTCTTAGTGATATTGGGCTTGATTTATTCCCTTGTTAATGGCTGTTTCCAGATTCTTCTATACCTCCCAACTGAGTGTCTGTGGTTTCTGCTGAATTAAAATGAAATTCGCTGTGAAACTCGGTTTGGAGGCAATTAATATCTGTCACCTCAGCAAAAGTGTTCCATGTCTTTTTACAAAACACAAAATCTCACCTTGGTCGCGTTACCTGTAGCTTTCAAAAGCCTATTTGATGTGTTTTTTATTTCATAATGTCTATTCTGTCCAAACTCTTGTTTGTATTGCGTCACAATACAAAATTTGGGAAGTAAGAGGACAAAACCATCTGAGACTCAGAAAACGTTTAGGAAATTGCCACTCAAGAAACCTCAAATCGACGGAGGCACCCAAAACAATGACAGCAAGCCAGAATTGGAGCAAGCCAGCAGCTGTGCCCTGATTGAAAAAGACCATTCCTCCGGTGCCCTGATCTCCATATTGCAGCCTCAAAACCAAAGCTCACATCAGAAAATTCATTACAAACCTTCATACATAAGAAAAATGAGAAAATACCCAAAAATGCAAGAATCCAGAATGATATTGGGCTTGATTTGTTTGCAAGGAAACCGGCTGTTCCCGGATTCATCCAACCCTGCAGCTGACTGCCTGTGGAATTATGACTGAATTAACCTGAAAATCGCAGTGAAACTCAGTTTGGAAGCAATTAATAACTGTCACCTCAGCTAAAGTGTTCCACTTTATTTTCTAAAACACAAAAACTCACCTCGGTCGTGTTACCTGTAGATTTCTAAGCTTCAAACGCCTATTTGTTGTTTTTTTTGTTTCATAATGGCTACTCTGCCCAAACTCTTGTTTGTATTTGGGCAGAATACAAATATTGGGAAGGAATAAAGCAAAACCAACTCAGACCCAGAAAACATTTAGGAAATTGCCGCTCAAGCAACAAAGGGCCGCTGAGGAACCCAAATCTTTGAAAGCAAGATAGAATTGGAGCAAGCCAACAGCTGTGCCCTGATTGAAAAAGACCATTCCTCCGGTGTCCTGAACTCGATATTGCAACCTCAAAACCAAACCTCAGATCAGAAAATTCATTACAAACCATTATAAAAAAAAAAATCAGAAAAAATCCAAAGAAATGCAGGAGTTCTTAGTGATATTGGGCTTGATTTATTCCCTTGTTAATGGCTGTTTCCAGATTCTTCTACACCTCCCAGCTGAGTGTCTGTGGTTTCTGACTGAATTAAAATGAAATTCGCTGTGAAACTCGGTTTGGAGGCAATTAATATCTGTCACCTCAGCAAAAGTGTTCCATGTCTTTTTACAAAACACAAAATCTCACCTTGGTCGTGTTACCTGTAGCTTTCAAAAGCCTATTTGATGTGTTTTTTATTTCATAATGTCTACTCTGTCCAAAGTCTTGTTTGTATGCCATCAGAAAAGAAAATTTGGGAAGGAAGACGGCAAAACCAACTCAGACCCAGAAAACATTTAGGAAATTGCCACTCAAGAAACCGAAAGTCAGCTGAGGCACCCAAATAAATGGCAGCAAGCCAGAATTGGAGCAGGCCAACAGCTGTGACCTGTTTGAAAAAGACCATTCCTCCGGTGCCCTGAACTCCATATTGCAGCCTCAAAACCAAAGATCACATCAGAAAATTCATTACAAACCATGATAAATAAGAAAAATGAGAAAAAAGCCAAAGAAATGCAAGAATGCATAATGATATTGGGCTGGATTTAGTCGCAAGGAAACCGGCTGTTCCCGGATTCATCCACCACTCCAGCTGACAGCTTGTGGAATTCTGACTGAATTAACCTGAAAATCGCAGTGAAACTCTGTTTGGAGGCAATTAATATCTGTCACCTCAGCCAAAGTGTTCCATTTGATTTTCCAAAACACAAAAACTCACCTTGGTTGTGTTACCTGTAGATTTCTAAGCTTCAAACGCCTATTTGTTGTGTTTTTTATTTCATAATGGCTACTCTGCCCAAACTTTTGTTTCTATTGCGTCAGATTACAAAATTTGGGAAGGAAGAAGGCAAAACCAACTCAGACCCAGAAAACCTTTAGGAAATTGCCACTCAAGAAACCGAAAGTCAGCTGAGGCACCCAAATAAATGGCAGCAAGCCAGAATTGGAGCAAGGCAACAGCTGTGCCCTGATTGAAAAAGACCATTCCTCAGGTTCCCTGAACTCCATATTGCAGCCTCAAAACCAAAGATCACATCAGAAAATTCATTACAAACCATGATAAATAAGAAAAATGAGAAAAAAGCCAAAGAAATGCAAGAATCCATAATGATATTGGGCTGGATTTAGTTGCAAGGAAACCGGCTGTTCCCGGATTCATCCACCCCTCCAGCTGACAGCTTGTGGAATTCTGACTGAATTAACCTGAAAATCGCAGTGAAACTCTGTTTGGAGGCAATTAATATCTGTCACCTCAGCCAAAGTGTTCCATTTGATTTTCCAAAACACAAAAACTCACCTTGGTTGTGTTACCTGTAGATTTCTAAGCTTCAAATGCCTATTTGTTGTGTTTTTTATTTCATAATGGCTACTCTGCCCAAACTTTTGTTTCTATTGCGTCAGATTACAAAATTTGGGAAGGAAGAAGGCAAAACCAACTCAGACCCAGAAAACCTTTAGGAAATTGCCACTCAAGAAACCGAAAGTCAGCTGAGGCACCCAAATAAATGGCAGCAAGCCAGAATTGGAGCAAGGCAACAGCTGTGCCCTGATTGAAAAAGACCATTCCTCAGGTTCCCTGAACTCCATATTGCAGCCTCAAAACCAAAGAACACATCAGAAAATTCATTACAAACCATGATAAATAAGAAAAATGAGAAAAAAGCCAAAGAAATGCAAGAATCCATAATGATATTGGGCTGGATTTAGTCGCAAGGAAACCGGCTGTTCCCGGATTCATCCACCACTCCAGCTGACAGCTTGTGGAATTCTGACTGAATTAACCTGAAAATCGCAGTGAAACTCAATTTGGAGGCAATTAATATCTGTCACCTCAGCCAAAGTGTTCCATTTGATTTTCCAAAACACAAAAACTCACCTTGGTTGTGTTACCTGTAGATTTCTAAGCTTCAAACGCCTATTTGTTGTGTTTTTTATTTCATAATGGCTACTCTGCCCAAACTTTTGTTTCTATTGCATCAGATTACAAAATTTGGGAAGGAAGAAGGCAAAACCAACTCAGACCCAGAAAACATTTAGGAAATTGCCGCTCAAGAAACAAAGGGCCGCTGAGGAAGCCAAAACCTTGAAAGCAAGACAGAATTGGAGCAAGCCAACAGCTGTGCCCTGATTGAAAAAGACCATTCCTCCGGTGTCCTGAACTCGATATTGCAACCTCAAAACCAAACCTCAGATCAGAAAATTCATTACAAACCATGATAAATAAGAAAAATCAGAAAAAATCCAAAGAAATGCAGGAGTTCTTAGTGATATTGGGCTTGATTTATTCCCTTGTTAATGGCTGTTTCCAGATTCTTCTATACGTCCCAGCTGAGTGTCTGTGGTTTCTGACTGAATTAAAATGAAATTCGCTGTGAAACTCGGTTTGGAGGCAATTAATATCTGTCACCTCAGCAAAAGTGTTCCATATCTTTTTCCAAAACACAAAATCTCACCTTGGTCGTGTTACCTGTAGCTTTCAAAAGCCTATTTGATGTGTTTTTTATTTCATAATGTCTATTCTGTCCAAAATCTTGCTTGTATTACGTCAGAATACAAAATTTGGGAAGGAAGAGGACAAAAACAACTGAGACTCAGAAAACGTTTAGGAAATTGCCACTCAAGAAACCTCAAATCGGCGGAGGCACCCAAAACAATGACAGCAAGCCAGAATTGGAGCAAGCCAGCAGCTGTGCCCTGATTGAAAAAGACCATTCCTCCGGTGCCCTGAACTCCATATTGCAGCCTCAAAACCAAAGCTCACATCAGAAAATTCATTACAAACCATGATAAATAAGAAATATCAGAATAAAGCCAAAGAAATGCAAGAATCCATAATGATATTGGGCTTCATTTAGTTGCAAGGAAACCAGCTATTCCCGGATTCATCCACCCCTCCAGCTGACTGCCTGTGGAATTCTGACTGAATTAACCTGAACGGAGGCAGTTAATATCTGTCACCACAGCCAACTTGTTCCATTTGATTTTCCAAAACACAAAATCTCACCTTGGTCGTGTTACCTGTAGCTTCAAAAGCCTATTTGTTGTGTTTTTTATTTCCTAATGGCTACTGTGTCCAAACTCTTGTTTGTATTGTGTCAGAATACAAAATTTGGGAAGGAAGAAGGAAAACCAACTCAGACCTAGAAAACATTTAGGATATTGATGCTCAAGAAACTTCAAATCGGCGGAGGCACCCAAAACAATGACAGCAAGCCAGAATTGGAGCAACCCAACAGCTGTGACCTGATTGAATAAGAACCTTCCTCTTGTGCCCTGAACTCCATATGCCAGCCTCAAAACCAAAGCTCACATCAGAAAATTCATTACAAACCATTAAAATTAAGAAAAATGAGAAAAAGGCCAAAGAAATTCAAGAATTCATAATGATATTGGGCTTGATTTAGTCGCAAGGAAACCATATATTCCCAGATTCATCCACCTCTCCAGCTGATGCCTGAGGAATATTGACTGAATTAACCTGAACGGAGGCAGTTAATATCTGTCACCACAGCCAAAGTGTTCCATTTCATTTTCCAAAACAAAATCTCACCTTGGTCGTGTTACCTGTAGCTTTCAAAAGCCTATTTGATGTGTTTTTTTATTTCAAAATGCCTATTCTGTCCAAACTCTTGTTTCTGTTGCGTCAGAATACAAAATTTGGGAAGGAAGAGGACAAAACCAACTGAGACTCAGAAAATGTTTAGGAAATTGCCACTCAAGAAACCTCAAATCGGCGGAGGCACCCAAAACAATGACAGCAAGCCAGAATTGGAGCAGGCCAACAGCTGTGCCCTGATTGAAAAAGACCATTCCTCCGGTGCCCTGAACTCCATACTGCAGCCTCAAAACCAAAGCTCACATCAGAAAATTCATTACAAACCATTATAAATCAGAAAAATGAGAAAAAAGCCAAAGAAATGCAGGAGTTCTTAGTAATATTGGGCTTGATTTATTGCCATGTAAACGGCTGTTTCCAGATTCATCCACACCTCCCAGCTGAGTGTCTGTGGTTTCTGACTGAATTAACCTGAAAATCGCAGTGAAACTCGGTTTGGAGGCAATTAATATCTGTCACCTCAGCCAAAGTGTTCCATTTTATTTTCCAAAACTCAAAAACTCACCTTAGTCTTCTTACCTGTAGATTTCTAAGCTTCAAATGCCTATTTGTTGTGTTTTTTATTTCATCATTGCTACTCTGTCCAAACTCTTGTTTGTATTGCGTCAGAATACAAAATTTGGGAATAAGAAGGAAAAACCGTGTCAGACCCAGAAAACATTTAGGAAATTGCCACTCAAGAAACCAAAAGTCAGCTGAGGAACCCACAACAATGACAGCAAGCCAGAATTGGAGAAAGCCAACAGCATTGCCCTGATTGAAAGAGAACCTTCCTCTTGTGCCCTGAACTCAATATGCCAGCCTCAAAAGCAAAGCTCACATCAGAAAATTCATTACAAACCATGATAAATAAGAAAAATGAGAAAAAAGCCAAAGAAATGCAGGAGTTCTTAGGGATATTGGGCTTGAATTATGGCCATGTAAACGGCTGTTTCCAGATACATCCACACCTCCCAACTGAGTGTCTTTGGTTTCTGAAGGAATTAACAAAAAAATCGCAGTGAAACTCGGTTTTGGAGGCAATTAATATCTGTCACCTCAGCCAGAGTGTTCAATTTTATTTTCATAAACACAAAAACTTACCTTGCTCGTGTTACCTGTACATATATAAGCTTCAAACGCATATTTGTTGTGTTTTTTATTTCATAATGGCTACTCTGTCCAAACTTTTGTTTGTATTACGTCAGAATACAAAATTTGGAAAGGAAGAAGGCAAAACCAAGTCAGACCCAGAAAACATGTAGGAAATTGCCGCTAAAGAAACCAAAAACAGCTGAGGCACGCAAAACAATGACAGCAAGCCAGAATTGCAACAAGCCAACAGCTGTGTCCTGTTTGAAAAAGACCATTGATCCGGTGCCCTGAACTCAATATGCCAGCCTCAAAACCAAAGCTCACATCAGAAAATTCATTACAAACCATGATAAATCAGAAAAATGAGACAAAAGCCAAGGAAATGCACGAGTTCTTAGTGATATTTGGCTGGATTTAGACACAAGGAAACTGGCTGTTTAAAGATTCATCCCCCCCTTCCACTGACTGACTTTGGAATTCTGATTGATTTCACCTCAAAATTGCACTCACACTCAATTTGGAGGGAATTAGAATCTGTCCCCTCAGCAGAAGGGTTCCATGTCATTTTCCAAAACACAGAAACTAATCTTGATCACGTTGCCAGTAGATTTCTAATCCTGAAAGGGCAATTTCTGTGTTTTTTTTTTCTTTCATAATGGCTACTCTGTCCAAATCTTGCTTGTATTGCATCAGAATACAAAATATGGGAATAAGAAGGCAAAACCGACTCAGACCCAGAAAACAATAAGGAAATTGCCGCTCAAGAAACCACAAATCGGCTGAGGCACCCAAAACAATGACAGCAAGCCAGAATTGGAGCAAGCCAACAGCTGTGCCCTGATTGAAAAAGAACATCCCTCTTGTGCCCTGAACTCAATATTGCAGCCTCAAAACCAAAGCTCACATCAGAAAATTCATTACAAACCATGATAAATAAGAAAATGGAGAAAAAGCCAAAGAAATGCAAGAATCCATAATGATAGTGGGCTTGATTTAGTTGCAAGGAAACCGGCTGTTCCCAGATTCATCCACAGCTCCAGCTGACTGCCTGTGGAATTCCGACTGAATTAACCTGAAAATCGCAGTAAGACTCAGTTTGGAGGCCATAATATCAGTCACCTCAGCCAAAGTGTTCCATTTGATTTTCCAAATCACAAAAACTCACCTTGGTCATGTTACCCTTAGATTTATAAGCTTCAAACGCTAATTTGTTGTTGTTGTTTTTTTTTTATTTCATAATGGCTACTCTGTCAAAACTCTTGTTTGTATTGCGTCAGAATACAAAATGTGGGAAGGAAGAAGGGAAAACCAACTCAGACCCAGAAAACATTTAGGAAACTGCCGCTCAAGAAACCACAAATCGGCTGAGGCACCCAAAACCTTGAAAGCAAGCCAGAATTGGAGCAAGCCAACAGCTGTGCCCTGATTGAACAAGACCATTAATCCAGTGCCCTGAACTCCATATTCCATCCTCAAAACCAAAGCTCACATCAGAAAATTCATTAGAAACCATGATAAATAAGGGAAATCTGAGAAAGCCAAAGAAATTCAAGAGTCCTTTGTGGTATTTGGCTGGATTTAGACAGAAGGAAACTGGCTGTTTCCGGATTCATCCCCCCCCTTCCACAGACAGACCTTTGAATTCTGATTGAATTCACCTCAAAATCGCACTCACACTCAATTTGGAGGGAATTAGAATCTGTCCCCTCAGCAGAAGGGTTCCATGTCATTTTCCAAAACACAGAAACTCATCTTGGTCGTGTTGCCTATAGATTTCTAATCCTGAAAGGGCAATGCGCTTTTTTTTTTTTTCTTTCATAATGGCTACTCTGTCCAAAATCTTGCTTATGTTGCATCAGAATACAAAATTTGGGAATAAGAAGGCAAATGCGACTCAGACCCAGAAAACATTTAGGAAACTGCAACACAAGAATCCACAAATCAGCTGAGGCACCCAAAACAATGACAGCAAGCAGAATTGCAGCAAGACAACAGCTGTGCCCTGATTGAAAAAGAACCTTCCTCTTGTGCCCTGAACTCCATATTGCAGCCTCAAAACCAAAGCTCACATCAGAAAATTCATTACAAACAATGATAAATAAGAAAAATCAGAAAAAAAGCCAAAGAAATGCAAGAATCCATAATGATATTGGGCTTGATTTAGTCGCAAGGAAGCCAGCAGTTCCCAGATTCATCCACGCCTAAAGCTGACTGCCTGTGGAATTCTCACAGAATGAACCCGAAAATCACAGTGAAACTCCGTTTGGAGGCAATTAATATCTGTCACCTCAGCCAAAGTGTAACATTTTTTTTTCCAAAACACAAAAACTCACCTTGGTCATGTAACCTGTAGATTTTTAAGCTTCAAATGCCCATTTGTTGTGTTTTGTATTTCATAATCGGTACTCTGCCCAAACTCATGTTTGTATGGCGTCAGAATACAAAATTTGGGAAGGAGGAAGGCAAAACCAAATCAGACCAAGAAAACATTTAGGAAATTGCCGCTCAACAAACCAAAATTGAGCTGAGGCACCCAAAACAATGACAGCAAGCCAGAATTGGAGCAAGCCAACAGCTGTGCCCTGTTTGAAAAAGACCATTCCTCCAGTACCCTGAACTCCATATTCCAGCCTCAAAACCAAAGCTCACATCAGAAAATTCATTACAAACCATGATAAATAAGGGAAATGTGAAAAAGCCAAAGAAATGCAAGCCTGTGGAATCCTAACTGAATTAACTGAATTAATCTGAAAATCGCAGTGAAACTCGGTTTTGGAGGCAATTAATATCTGTCACCTCAGCCAGAGTGTTCAATTTTAATTTCGAAAACAAAAAATCATACCTTGGTCTTGTGACCAGTACATATATAAGCTTCAAACGCATATTTGTTGTGTTTTTTATTTCATAATGGCGACTCTGTCCAAACTCTTGTTTGTATTATGCCAGAATACAAAATTTGGGAAGGAAGAAGGCAAAACCTACTCAGAGCCAGAAAACATGTAGGAAATTGCCGCTCAAGAAACCACAAATGGGCTGAGGCACCCAAAACCTTGAAAGCAAGCCAGAATTGGAGCAAGCCAACAGCTGTGCCCTGATTGAACTAGACCATTAATCCAGTGCCCTGAACTCCATATTCCAGCCTCAAAACCAAAGCTCACAAAAAAAAAAATCATTACAAACAATGATAAATAAGGGAAATCTGAGAAAGCCAAAGTAATTCAAGAGTCCTTTGTGGTATTTGGCTGGATTTAGACAGAAGGAAACAGGCTGTTTCTGGATTCATCCCCCCCTTCCACAGACTGACTTTGGAATTCTGACTCAATTCACCTCAAAATCGCACTCACACTCAATTTGGAGGGAATTAGTATCTGTCCCCTCAGCAGAAGTGTTCCATGTCATTTTCCAAAACACAAAAACTCATCTTTCTCGTGTTGCCTGTAGACTTCTAATCCTGAAAGGGCAATTTACTGTGTTTTTTTTTTTTTCTTTCATAGTGGCTACTCTGTCCAAAATCTTGCTTGTATTGCGTCAGAATACAAAATTTGGGAATAAGAAGGCAAATCCGACTCAGACCCAGAAAACATTTAGGAAACTGCAGAAAAAGAATCCACAAATCAGCTAAGGAATCCAAAACAATGACAGCAAGCAGAACTGGAGCACGCCAACAGCTGTGCCCTGATTGAAAAAGAACCTTCCTCTTGTGCCCTAAACTCAATATGCCAGCCACAAAACCAAAGCTCACATCAGAAAATTCATTTCAAACCATGATAAATTGGAAAAATCAGAAAAAAGCCAAAGAAATGCAAGTTTTCTTAGTGATATTGGGCTTGATTTATTCCTAAGTAAACAGCTGTTTCCAGATTCATCCACAACTCCCAGCTGAGTGAATAGGGATTCTGACTGAATTCACCTCAAAATGGCAGTGAAATTCGGTTTGGAGACAATTAATATCTGTCACCTCAGCCAAAGTGTTCCATTTTATTTTCCAAAACAAAAAAACTCACTTTGGTCATGTTTCCTATAGATTTCAAAGCGTCAAACGCCTATTTGTTGTGTTTTTTATTTCATAATGGCTACTCTGTCCAAAATCTTGCTTGTATTGCATCAACATACAAAATTTCGGAAGGTAGAAGGCAAAGCCAACTCAGACCCAGAAAACATTTAGGAAATTGCCACTCAAGAAACCAAAAGTCAGCTGAGGCTCCCAAAACCATGACAGCAAGCCAGAATTGGAGCAGGCAATCAGCTGAGTCCTGATTGAAAAAGGCCATTCTTCCGGTACCCTGAACTCCATATTCCAGCCTCAAAACCAAAGCTTACATCAGGAAATTCATTACAAACCACGATACATAAGAAAAATGAGAAAAAAGCCAAGAAATGCAAGAAACCATAATGATATTGAGCTGGATTTAGTTGCAAGGAAACCGGCTGTTCCCGGATTCATCCAACACTCCAGCTGACTGCGTGTGGAATTCTGACTGAATTAACCTGAAAATTGCAGTGAAACTCAGTTTGGAGGCAATTAATATCTGTCACCTCAGCCAAAGTGTTCCATTTTATTTTCCAAAACACAAAAACTCACCTTGGTCTTGTTACCTGTAGATTTCCAAGCTTCAAATGCCTATTTGTTGTTTTGTTTATTTCATAATGGCTACTCTGCCCAAACTCTTCTTTGCATTGCATCAGAATACAAAATTTGGGAATAAGAAGGCAAATCCAACTCAGACACAGAAAACATTTATGAAATTGCCACTCAAGAAACCACGAATCTTCTGAGGCATCCAAAACAATGACAGCAAGCCGGAATTGGAGAAAATCAACAACTGTGCCCTGATTGAAACAGAACCATCCTCTTGTGCCCTGAACTCAATATGCCAGCCTCAAAACCAAAGCTCACATCAGAAAATGCTTTACAAACCATTACAAATAAGAAAAATGAGAAAAAAGCCAAAGAAATGCAAGAATCCATAATGATATTGGACTTGATTTAGTCGCAAGGAAACCGGATGTTCCCGCATTCATCCACCCCTACAGCTGACTGCCTGTGGAATTCTGACTGAATTAACCTGAAAAATGCAGTGAAACTCAGTTTGAAGGCAATTAATATCTGTCACCTCAGCCAAAGTGTTCCATTTGATTTTTCAAAACTCAAAAACTCACCTTGGTCATGATACCTGTAGAATCATAACCTTCAAACGCCTATTTGTTGTGTTTTTTATTTCATAATCGGTACTCTGTCTGAACACATGTTTGTATTGCGTCACAATACAAAATTTGGGAAGGAAGACGGCAAAAACCTCTCAGACACAGAAAACATTTAGGAAATTGCCGCTCAAGAAACCAAAAGTCAGCTAAGGCACCCAAAACAATGACAGCAAGGCAGAATTGGAGCAAGTCAACAGCTGTGCCCTTTTTGAAAAATAACCTTCCTCTTGTGCCCTGAACTCCATATTGCAGCCTCAAAACCAAAGCTCACATCATAAAATTCATTACAAACCATGATAAATAAGAAAAATGAGAAAAAAGCCAAAGAAATGCTAGAATCCATAATGATATTGGGCTTGATTTAGTCGCAAGGAAATTGGCTGTTCCCAGATTCATCCACCCCTCCAGCTGACTGCCTGTGGAATTCTGACTGAATTAACCTGAAAATCGCAGTAAAACTCAGTTTGGAGGCCATTAATATCTGTCACCTCAGCCAAAGTGTTCCATTTTATTTGCCAAAACACAAAACCTCATCTTGTCCTGTTACCTGTAGATTTCTGAGCTTCAAACGCCTATTTGTTGTGTTTTTTATTTCATAATGGCTACTCTGCCCAAACTCTTGTTTGTATTGCGTCAGAATACAAAATTTGGGAAGGAAGAAGGCAAAACCAACTCAGACCCAGAAAACATTTAGGAAATTGCCGCTCAAGAAACCACAAATCGGCTGAGGCACTCAAAACAATGACAGCAAGCCAGAATTGGAGCAGGCCAACAGCTGTGCCCTGTTTCAAAAAGACTATTCCTCCGGTGCCCTGAACTCCATATTGCAGCCTCAAAACCAAAGCTCACATCAGAAAATTCATTACAAACCATGATAAATAAGAAAAATGAGAAAATGCCAAAGAAATGCAAGAATCCATAATGATATTGGGTTTGGTTCAGTCACAAGGAAACCGGCTGTTCCCGGATTCATCCACCCCTCCAGCTGACTGCCTGTGGAACTCTGACTGAATTAACCTGAATATCGCAGTGAAACTACGTTTGGAGGGAGTAAATAACTGTCACCTCACCCAAAGTGTTCCATTGTATTTTCCAAAACACAAAAACTCCCCTTGGTCGTGTTACCTGTAGATTTCTAAGCTTCAAAATCCTATTTGTTGTGTTTTTTATTTCATAATAGCTACTCTGCCCAAACTCTTGTTTGTATTGTGTCAGAATACAACATTTGGGAAGGAAGAAGGCAAAACCAACTCAGACCCAGAAAACATTTTGGAAATTGCCGCTCAAGAAACCAAATCAGCTGAGGCATGCAAAACAATGACAGCAAGCCAGAATTGCAACAAGCCAACAGCTGTGTCCTGTTTGAAAAAGACCATTGCCCCGGTGCCCAGAACTCTATATTGCAGCCTCAAAACCAAAGCTGACATCAGAAAATGCATTACAAACCATGATAAATAAGAAAAATGAGAAAAAAGCCAAAGAAATGCAAGAATCCATAATGATATTGGGCTTGATTTAGTCGCAAGGAAACCGGCTGTTCCTGGATTCATCCACCCCTCCAGCTGACTGCCTGTGGAATTCTGACTGAATTAACCTGAAAATCGCAGTGAAACTCAGTTTGGGGGCAATTAATATCTGTCACCTCAGACCATTTTATTATCTAAAACACAAACACTCACCTTGCTCTTGTTACCTGTAGATTTCTAAGCTTCAAACGCCTATTTGTTGTATTTTTTATTTCATAATGGCTACTCTGTCCAGAAAACATTTAAAATTTCCGCTCAAGAAACCACAAATCGGCTGAGGTACTTAAAACAATGACAGCAAGCCAGAATTGGAGCAGGCCAACAGCTGTGCCCTTTTTGAAAAAGACCATTCCTCCGGTGCCCTGAACTCAATATGCCAGCCTCAAAACCAAAGCTCACATCAGAAAATTCATTACAAACCATGATAAATAAGAAAACGGAGAAAAAAGCCAAAAAATGCAAGAATCCATAATGATATTGGGCTTGAGTTAGTCGCAAGGAAACCGGCTGTTCCCGGATTCATCCACCCCTTCAGCGGACTGCCTGTGGAATTCTGACTGAATTAACCTGAATATCGCAGTGAAACTCAGTTTGGAGGCAATTAATATCTGTCACCTCAGCCAAAGTGTTCCATTTTATTTTCCAAAACACAAAAACTCACCTTGCTCGTGTTACCTGTCGATTTCTAAGCTTCAAATGCCTATTTGTTGTGTTTTTTATTTCATAATGGCTACTCTGCCGAAACTCTTGTTTGTATTGCGTCAGTAAACAAAATTTGGGAAGGAAGAAGGCAAAACCAATTCAGGCCCAGAATACATGTAGTAAATTGCCGCTCAAAAGACCAATAATCGGCTGAGGCACCCAAAACAATGACAGCAAGCCAGAATTGGAGCAGGCCAACAGCTGTGCCCTGTTTGAAAAAGACCATTCCTCTGTTACACTGAACTCCATATTGCAGCTTCAAAACCAAAGCTCACATCAGAAAATTCATTACAAACCATGATAAATAAGAAAACGAAGAAAAAAGCCAAAGAAATGCAAGAATCCATAATGATATTGGGCTTCATTGAGTCGCAAGGAAATTGGCTGTTCCCAGATTCATCCACCCCTCCAGCTGACTGCCTGTGGAAATATGACTGAATTAACCGGAAAATCGCAGTGAAACTCAGTTTGGAGGCAATTAATATCTGTCACCTCAGCCAAAGTGTTCCATTTGATTTTCCAAAACACAAAAACTCACCTTGGTCGTGTTACCTGTAGATTTCTAAGGTTCAAAAGACTATTTGTTGTGTTTTGTATTTCGCACTGGCTACTCGCCCCAAACTCTTATTTGCATGGTGTCAGAATACAAAATTTGGGAAGGAAAAAGGCAAAACCAACTCAGACTCAGAAAACATGTAGGAAATTGCAGCTCAAGAAACCAAAAGTCAGCTGAGGCACTGAAAACAATAACAGCAAGCCAGAATTGGAGCAGGCCAAAAGCTGTGCCCTGTTTGAAAAAGACCATTCCTCCGGTGCCCTGAACTCCATATTGCAGCCTCAAATCCAAAGCTCACATCAGGAAATTCATTACAACCCATGAAAAATAAGGAAAATGAGAAAAAAGCCAAAGAATTCCAAGAATGCATAATGATATTGGGCTTGATTTAGTCTCAAGGAAACCGGCTGTTCCAGGATTCATCGACCACTGCAGCTGACTGCCTGTGGAATTCTGACTGAATTCAGCTGAAAATCGCAGTGAAACTCAGATTGGAGGCAATTAATATCAGTCACCTCAGCCAAAGTGTTCCATTTGATTTTACAAAACACAAAAACTCACCTTGGTCGTGTTACCTGTAGAGTTCTAAGCTTTAAACGACTATTTGTTGTGTTTTTTATTTCATAATGGCTACTTTAACCAAACTCTTGTTTGTATTGCATCAGAATACAACATTTGGGAAGGAAGAAGGCAAAACCAACTCAGACCCAGAAATCATTTAGGAAATTGCCGCTCAAGAAACCAAAAGACAGCAGAGGTACCCAAAGCAATGACATTAAATCAGATTGGAGCAAGCAAAGAGGTGTGCCCTGATTGAAAAAGAACCATTCTCTTCTGCACTGAAGTCTATATTGCAGCCTCAAAATAAAGCTCACATCAGAAAATTCATTACAAACCATGATAAATAAGAAAAATAAGAAAAAAGCCAAAGAAATGCAAGAATCTATAATGATATTGGGCTTGATTCAATCGCAAGGAAACCGGCTATTCCCAGATTCATCCACCCCTCCAGCTGACTGCCTGTGGAATTCTGACTGAATTCACCTGAAAATCGCAGTGAAACTCAGTTTGGAGGCAATTAATATCTGTCACCTCAGCCAAAGTGTTCCATTTTATTTTCCAAAACACAAAAACTCACCTTGCTCGTGTTACCTGTCGATTTCTAAGCTTCAAATGACTATTTGTTGTGTTTTTTATTTCATAATGGCTACTCTGCCCAAACTCTTGTTTGTATTGCGTCAGTATACAAAATTTGGGAAGGAAGAAGGCAAAACCAATTAAGGCCCAGAAAACATGTAGTAAATTGCCGCGCAAAAGACCAATAATCGGCTGAGGCACTCAAAACAATGACAGCAAGCCAGAATTGGAGCAGGCCAACAGCTGTGCCCTGTTTCAAAAAGACTATTCCTCCGGTGCCCTGAACTCCATATTGCAGCCTCAAAACCAAAGCTGACATCAGAAAATTCATTACAAACCATGATAAATAAGAAAAATGAGAAAAAAGCCAAAGAAATGCAAGAATCCATAATGATATTGGGCTTGGTTCAGTCGCAAAGGAAACCGGCTGTTCCCGGATTCATCCACCCCTCCAGCTGACTGCCTGTGGAATTCTGACTGAATTAACCTGAATATCGCAGTGAAACTCCGTTTGGAGGCAGGAAATAACTGTCACCTCAGCAAAAGTGTTCCATTGCATTTTCCAAAACACAAAAACTCCCCTTGGTCGTGTTACCTGTAGATTTCTAAGCTTCAAAAGCCTATTTGTTGTGTTTTTTATTTCATAATAGCTACTCTGCCCAAACTCTTGTTTGTATTGTGTCAGAATACAACATTTGGGAAGGAAGAAGGCAAAACCATCTCAGACCCAGAAAACATTTTGGAAATTGCCGCTCAAAAATCCACTAATCGGCTGAGGCACTCAAAACAATGACAGCAAGCCAGAATTGGAGCAGGCCAACAGCTGTGCCATGTTTGAAAAAGACCATTGCCCCGGTGCCCTGAACTCCATATTGCAGCCTCAAAACCAAAGCTGACATCAGAAAATGCATTACAAACCATGATAAATAAGAAAAATGAGAAAAAAGCCAAACAAATGCAAGAATCCATAATGATATTGGGCTTGATTTAGTCGCAAGCAAACCGGCTGTTCCTGGATTCATCCACCCCTCCAGCTGACTGCCTGTGGAATTCTGACTGAATTAACCTGAAAATCGCAGTGAAACTCAGTTTGGGGGCAATTAATATCTGTCACCTCAGACCATTTTATTATGCAAAACACAAAAACTCACCTTGCTCGTGTTACCTGTAGATTTCTAAGATTCAAACGCCTATTAGTTGTATTTTTTATTTCATAATGGCTACTCTGTCCAGAAAACATTTAAAATTTCCGCTCAAGAAGCTACAAATCGGCTGAGGTACTTAAAACAATGACAGCTAGCCAGAATTGGAGCAGGCCAACAGCTGTGCCCTGTTTGAAAAAGACCATTCCTCTGGTGCCCTGAACTCAATATGCCAGCCTCCAAACCAAAGCGCACATCAGAAAATTCATTACAAACCATGATAAATAAGAAAACAGAGAAAAAAGCCAAAAAATGCAAGAATCCATAATGATATTGGGCTTGAGTTAGTCGCAAGGAAACCGGCTGTTCCCGGATTCATCCACCCCTTCAGCGGACTGCCTGTGGAATTCTGACTGAATTAACCTGAATATCGCAGTGAAACTCAGTTTGGAGGCAATTAATATCTGTCACCTAGCCAAAGTGTTCCATTGTATTTTCCAAAACACAAAAACTCCCCTTGGTCGTGTTACCTGTAGATTTCTAAGCTTCAAAAGCCTATTTGTTGTGTTTTTTATTTCATAATAGCTACTCTGCCCAAACTCTTGTTTGTATTGTGTCAGAATACAACATTTGGGAAGGAAGAAGGCAAAACCAACTCAGACCCAGAAAACATTTTGGAAATTGCCGCTCAAGAAACCACTAATCGGCTGAGGCACTCAAAACGATGACAGCAAGCCAGAATTGGAGCAGGCCAACAGCTGTGCCGTGTTTGAAAAAGACCATTGCCCCGGTGCCCTGAACTTCATATTGCAGACTCAAAACCAAAGCTCACATCAGAAAATTCACTACAAACCATGATACATAAGAAAAATGAGAAAAAAGCCAAAGAAATGCAAGAATCCATAATGATATTGGGCTTGATTGAGTTGCAAGGAAACCGGCTGTTCCGGGATTCATCAACCCCTCCAGCTGACTGCCTGTGGAATTCTGACTGAATTTACCTGAAAATCGCAGTGAAACTCAGTTTGGAGGCAATTAATATCTGTCACCTGAACCAAAGTGTTGCATTTGATTTTCCAAAACACAAAAACTCACCTTGGTCGTGTTACCTGTAGATTTCTAAGGTTCAAAAGACTATTAGTTGTATTTTGTATTTCACACTGGCTACTCGCCCCAAACTCTTGTTTGTATGGCGTCAGAATACAAAATTTGGGAAGGAAAAAGGCAAAACCAACTCAGACTCAGAAAACATGTAGGAAATTGCAGCTCAAGAAACCAAAAGTCAGCTGAGGCACTCAAAACAATAACAGCAAGCCAGAATTGGAGCAGGCCAAAAGCTGTGCCCTGTTTGAAAAAGACCATTCCTCCGGTGCCCTGAACTCCATATTGCAGCCTCAAATCCAAAGCTCACATCAGGAAATTCATTACAAACCATGAAAAATAAGGAAAATGAGAAAAAAGCCAAAGAATTCCAAGAATGCATAATGATATTGGGCTTGATTTAGTCTCAAGTAAACCGGCTGTTCCTGGATTCATCGACCACTGCAGCTGACTGCCTGTGGAATTCTGACTGAATTCACCTGAAAATCGCAGTGAAACTCAGTTTGGAGGCAATTAATATCTGTCACCTCAGACCATTTTATTATCCAAAACACATAACCTCACCTTGGTCGTGTTACCTGTAGATTTCTAAGCTTCAAACGCCTATATGCTATGTTTTTCATTACAAAATGGCTACTCTGCAAAAACTCTTGTTTGTATGGCGTCAGAATACAAAATTTGGGAAGGAGGAAGGCAAAACCAACTCAGACCCAGAAAACATGTAGGAAATTGCGGCTCAAGAAACCACAAATCGGCTGAGGCACTCAAAGCAATGACAGCAAGCCAGAATTAGAGCAGACTAACAGCTGTGCCCTGATTGAAAAAGACCATTCCCCCGGTGCCCTGAACTCCATATTGCAGCCTCATAACCAAAGCTGACATCACAAAATTCATTACAAACCATGATAAATAAGAAAAATGCGAAAAATCCAAAGAAATGCAAGAATCCATAATGATATTGGGCTTGATTTAGTCGCAAGGAAACCGGTTGTTCCCGGATTCATCCACCCCTCCAGCTGACAGCCTGTGGAATTCTGACTGAATTCAGCTGAAAATCGCATTGAAACTCTTTTTGGAGGCAATTAATATCTGTCACCTCAGCCAAAGTGTTCCATTTGATTTTCCAAAACACAAAAACTCCCCTTGGTCGTGTTACCTGTAGATTTCTAAGCTTCAAATGCCTATGTGTTGTGTTTTTTATTTCATAATGGCTACTCTACCCAAACTCTTCTTTCTATGGCGTCAGAATACAAAATTTGGGAAGGAAGAAGGCAAAACCAACTCAGACCCAGAAAACATGTAGGAAATTGCCGCTCAAGAATCCACAAATCGGCTGAGGCACTCAAAAGAATGACAGCAAACCAGAATTGGAGCAGGCCAACAGCTGTGCCCTGATTGAAAAAGACCATTCCTCAGGTTCCCTGAACTCCATATTGCAGCCTCAAAACCAAAGAACACATCAGAAAATTCATTACAAACCATGATAAATAAGAAAAATGAGAAAAAAGCCAAAGAAATGCAAGAATCCATAATGATATTGGGCTGGATTTAGTCGCAAGGAAACCGGCTGTTCCCGGATTCATCCACCACTCCAGCTGACAGCTTGTGGAATTCTGACTGAATTAACCTGAAAATCGCAGTGAAACTCAATTTGGAGGCAATTAATATCTGTCACCTCAGCCAAAGTGTTCCATTTGATTTTCCAAAACACAAAAACTCACCTTGGTTGTGTTACCTGTAGATTTCTAAGCTTCAAACGCCTATTTGTTGTGTTTTTTATTTCATAATGGCTACTCTGCCCAAACTTTTGTTTCTATTGCGTCAGATTACAAAATTTGGGAAGGAAGAAGGCAAAACCAACTCAGACCCAGAAAACATTTAGGAAATTGCCGCTCAAGAAACAAAGGGCCGCTGAGGAAGCCAAAACCTTGAAAGCAAGACAGAATTGGAGCAAGCCAACAGCTGTGCCCTGATTGAAAAAGACCATTCCTCCGGTGTCCTGAACTCGATATTGCAACCTCAAAACCAAACCTCAGATCAGAAAATTCATTACAAACCATGATAAATAAGAAAAATCAGAAAAAATCCAAAGAAATGCAGGAGTTCTTAGTGATATTGGGCTTGATTTATTCCCTTGTTAATGGCTGTTTCCAGATTCTTCTATACGTCCCAGCTGAGTGTCTGTGGTTTCTGACTGAATTAAAATGAAATTCGCTGTGAAACTCGGTTTGGAGGCAATTAATATCTGTCACCTCAGCAAAAGTGTTCCATATCTTTTTCCAAAACACAAAATCTCACCTTGGTCGTGTTACCTGTAGCTTTCAAAAGCCTATTTGATGTGTTTTTTATTTCATAATGTCTATTCTGTCCAAAATCTTGCTTGTATTACGTCAGAATACAAAATTTGGGAAGGAAGAGGACAAAAACAACTGAGACTCAGAAAACGTTTAGGAAATTGCCACTCAAGAAACCTCAAATCGGCGGAGGCACCCAAAACAATGACAGCAAGCCAGAATTGGAGCAAGCCAGCAGCTGTGCCCTGATTGAAAAAGACCATTCCTCCGGTGCCCTGAACTCCATATTGCAGCCTCAAAACCAAAGCTCACATCAGAAAATTCATTACAAACCATGATAAATAAGAAATATCAGAATAAAGCCAAAGAAATGCAAGAATCCATAATGATATTGGGCTTCATTTAGTTGCAAGGAAACCAGCTATTCCCGGATTCATCCACCCCTCCAGCTGACTGCCTGTGGAATTCTGACTGAATTAACCTGAACGGAGGCAGTTAATATCTGTCACCACAGCCAACTTGTTCCATTTGATTTTCCAAAACACAAAATCTCACCTTGGTCGTGTTACCTGTAGCTTCAAAAGCCTATTTGTTGTGTTTTTTATTTCCTAATGGCTACTGTGTCCAAACTCTTGTTTGTATTGTGTCAGAATACAAAATTTGGGAAGGAAGAAGGAAAACCAACTCAGACCAAGAAAACATTTAGGATATTGATGCTCAAGAAACTTCAAATCGGCGGAGGCACCCAAAACAATGACAGCAAGCCAGAATTGGAGCAACCCAACAGCTGTGACCTGATTGAATAAGAACCTTCCTCTTGTGCCCTGAACTCCATATGCCAGCCTCAAAACCAAAGCTCACATCAGAAAATTCATTACAAACCATTAAAATTAAGAAAAATGAGAAAAAGGCCAAAGAAATTCAAGAATTCATAATGATATTGGGCTTGATTTAGTCGCAAGGAAACCGTATATTCCCAGATTCATCCACCTCTCCAGCTGATGCCTGAGGAATATTGACTGAATTAACCTGAACGGAGGCAGTTAATATCTGTCACCACAGCCAAAGTGTTCCATTTCATTTTCCAAAACAAAATCTCACCTTGGTCGTGTTACCTGTAGCTTTCAAAAGCCTATTTGATGTGTTTTTTTATTTCAAAATGCCTATTCTGTCCAAACTCTTGTTTCTGTTGCGTCAGAATACAAAATTTGGGAAGGAAGAGGACAAAACCAACTGAGACTCAGAAAATGTTTAGGAAATTGCCACTCAAGAAACCTCAAATCGGCGGAGGCACCCAAAACAATGACAGCAAGCCAGAATTGGAGCAGGCCAACAGCTGTGCCCTGATTGAAAAAGACCATTCCTCCGGTGCCCTGAACTCCATACTGCAGCCTCAAAACCAAAGCTCACATCAGAAAATTCATTACAAACCATTATAAATCAGAAAAATGAGAAAAAAGCCAAAGAAATGCAGGAGTTCTTAGTAATATTGGGCTTGATTTATTGCCATGTAAACGGCTGTTTCCAGATTCATCCACACCTCCCAGCTGAGTGTCTGTGGTTTCTGACTGAATTAACCTGAAAATCGCAGTGAAACTCGGTTTGGAGGCAATTAATATCTGTCACCTCAGCCAAAGTGTTCCATTTGATTTTCCAAAACACAAAAACTCACCTTGGTCATGTTACCTGTAGATTTCTAAGCTTCAAATGCCTATTTGTTGTGTTTTTTATTTCATCATTGCTACTCTGTCCAAACTCTTGTTTGTATTGCGTCAGAATACAAAATTTGGGAATAAGAAGGAAAAACCGTGTCAGACCCAGAAAACATTTAGGAAATTGCCACTCAAGAAACCAAAAGTCAGCTGAGGAACCCACAACAATGACAGCAAGCCAGAATTGGAGAAAGCCAACAGCAGTGCCCTGATTGAAAGAGAACCTTCCTCTTGTGCCCTGAACTCAATATGCCAGCCTCAAAAGCAAAGCTCACATCAGAAAATTCATTACAAACCATGATAAATAAGAAAAATGAGAAAAAAGCCAAAGAAATGCAGGAGTTCTTAGGGATATTGGGCTTGAATTATGGCCATGTAAACGGCTGTTTCCAGATACATCCACACCTCCCAACAGAGTGTCTTTGGTTTCTGAAGGAATTAACAAAAAAATCGCAGTGAAACTCGGTTTTGGAGGCAATTAATATCTGTCACCTCAGCCAGAGTGTTCAATTTTATTTTCATAAACACAAAAACTTACCTTGCTCGTGTTACCTGTACATATATAAGCTTCAAACGCATATTTGTTGTGTTTTTTATTTCATAATGGCTACTCTGTCCAAACTTTTGTTTGTATTACGTCAGAATACAAAATTTGGAAAGGAAGAAGGCAAAACCAAGTCAGACCCAGAAAACATGTAGGAAATTGCCGCTAAAGAAACCAAAAACAGCTGAGGCACGCAAAACAATGACAGCAAGCCAGAATTGCAACAAGCCAACAGCTGTGTCCTGTTTGAAAAAGACCATTGATCCGGTGCCCTGAACTCAATATGCCAGCCTCAAAACCAAAGCTCACATCAGAAAATTCATTACAAACCATGATAAATCAGAAAAATGAGACAAAAGCCAAGGAAATGCACGAGTTCTTAGTGATATTTGGCTGGATTTAGACACAAGGAAACTGGCTGTTTAAAGATTCATCCCCCCCTTCCACTGACTGACTTTGGAATTCTGATTGATTTCACCTCAAAATTGCACTCACACTCAATTTGGAGGGAATTAGAATCTGTCCCCTCAGCAGAAGGGTTCCATGTCATTTTCCAAAACACAGAAACTAATCTTGATCACGTTGCCAGTAGATTTCTAATCCTGAAAGGGCAATTTCTGTGTTTTTTTTTTTCTTTCATAATGGCTACTCTGTCCAAATCTTGCTTGTATTGCATCAGAATACAAAATATGGGAATAAGAAGGCAAAACCGACTCAGACCCAGAAAACATTAAGGAAATTGCCGCTCAAGAAACCACAAATCGGCTGAGGTTCCCAAAACAATGACAGCAAGCCAGAAGTGGAGCAAGCCAACAGCTGTGCCCTGATTGAAAAAGAACCTTCCTCTTGTGCCCTGAACTCAATATGCCAGCCTCAAAACCAAAGCTCACATCAGAAAATTCATTACAAATCATCATAAATAAGAAAAAAGAGAAAAAAGCCAAAGAAATGCAAGAATCCATAATCATAGTGGCTTGAATTAGTTGCAAGGAAACCGGCTGTTCCCGGATTCATCCACCCCTCCAGCTGACTGCCTGTGGAATTCTGACTGAATTAACCTGAAAATCGCAGTAAGACTCAGTTTGGAGGCCATAATATCAGTCACCTCAGCCAAAGTGTTCCATTTGATTTTCCAAATCACAAAAACTCACCTTGGTCGTGTTACCCTTAGATTCATAAGCTTCAAACGCTAATTTATTGCTTTTTTTTTTTTTATTTCATGATGGCTACTCTGTCCAAACTCTTGTTTGTATTGCGTCAGAATACAAAATGTGGGAAGGAACAAGGGAAAACCAACTCAGACCCAGAAAACATTTAGGAAATTGCCACACAAGAAACCACAAATCGGCTGAGGCACCCAAAACCTTGAAAGCAAGACAGAATTGGAGCAAGCCAACAGCTGTGCCCTGATTGAACAAGACCATTAATCCAGTGCCCTGAACTCCATATTCCATCCTCCAAACCAAAGCTCACATCAGAAAATTCATTACAAACCATGATAAATAAGGGAAATCTGAGAAAGCCAAAGAAATTCAAGAGTCCTTTGAGGTATTTGGCTGGATTTAGACACAAAGAAACTGGTTGTTTAAAGATTCATCCCCCCCTTCCACAGACAGACCTTTGAATTCTGATTGAATTCACCTCAAAATCGCACTCACACTCAATTTGGAGGGAATTAGAATCTGTCCCCTCAGCAGAAGGGTTCCATGTCATTTTCCAAAACACAGAAACTCATCTTGGTCGTGTTGCCTATAGATTTCTAATCCTGAAAGGGCAATTTGCTGTGTTTTTTTTTTCTTTCATAATGGCTACTCTGTCCAAATCTTGCTTATGTTGCATCAGAATACAAAATTTGGGAATAAGAAGGCAAATCCGACTCAGACCTAGAAAACATTTAGGAAACTACAACACAAGAATCCACAAATCAGCTGAGGCACCCAAAACAATGACAGCAAGCAGAATTGCAGCAAGCCAACAGCTGTGCCCTGATTGAAAAAGAACCTTCCTCTTGTGCCCTGAACTCCATATTGCAGCCTCAAAACCAAAGCTCACATCAGAAAATTCATTACAAACCATGATAAATAAGGGAAATCTGAGAAAGCCAAAGAAATTCAAGAGTCCTTTGTGGTATTTGGCTGGATTTAGACACAAAGAAACTGGTTGTTTAAAGATTCATCCCCCCCTTCCACAGACAGACTTTGGAATTCTGATTGAATTCACCTCAAAATCGCACTCACACTCAATTTGGAGGGTATTAGAATCTGTCCCCTCAGCATAAGTGTTCCATGTCATTTTCCAAAACACAGAAACTCATCTTGGTCGAGTTGCCTGTAGATTTCTAATCCTGAAAGGGCAATTTGCTGTGTTTTATTTTTTTTTTCTTTTATAATGGCTACTCTGCCAAAATCTTGCTTGTATTGCATCAGAATACAAAATTTGGGACGGAAGAAGGCAAAACCGACTCAGACCCAGAAAACATTTAGGAAATTGCCGCTCAAGAAACCACAAATCGGCTGAGGCACCCAAAACAATGACAGCAAGCTAGAATTGCAGCAAGCCAACATCTGTGCCCTGATTGAAAAAGAACCTTCCTCTTGTGCCCTGAGCTCAATATACCAGCCTCAAAACCAAAGCTCACATCAGAAAATTCATTACAAACCATGATAAATAAGAAAAATGAGAAAAAAGCCAAAGAAATGCAGGAGTTCTTAGTAATATTGGGCTTGATTTATTGCCATGTAAACGGCTGTTTCCAGATTCATCCACACCTCCCAGCTGAGTATCTGTGGTTTCTGACTGAATTAACCTGAATATCGCAGTGAAACTCGGTTTGGAGGCAATTAATATCTGTCACCTCAGCCAAAGTGTTCCATTTTATCTTCCAAATCTCAAAAACTCACCTTAGTCTTCTTACCTGTAGATTTCAAAACTTCAAATGCCTATTTGTTTTGTTTTTTATTTCATAATGGCTACTCTGCCCAAGCTCTTGTTTGTATTGCGTCAGAATACAAAATTTGGCAAGGAAGAAGGCAAAACCAACTCAGACCCAGAAAACATTTAGGAAATTGCCACTCAAGAATCCAAAAGTCAGTTGAGGAACCTACAACAATGACAGCAAGCCAGAATTGGAGCAAGCCAACATCTGTGCCCTGATTGAAAAAGAACCTTCCTCTTGTGCCCTGAGCTCAATATACCAGCCTCAAAACCAAAGCTCACATCAGAAAATTCATTACAAACCATGATAAATAAGAAAAATGAGAAAAAAGCCAAAGAAATGCAGGAGTTCTTAGTAATATTGGGCTTGATTTATTGCCATGTAAATGGCTGTTTCCAGATTCATCCACACCTCCCAGCTGAGTGTCTGTGGTTTCTGAATGAATTAACCTGAAAATCGCAGTGAAACTCGGTTTGGAGGCAATTAATATCTGTCACCTCAGCAAAACTGTTCCATTTTATTTTCCAAAACTCAAAAACTCACCTTAGTCTTCTTACCTGTAGATTTCTAAGCTTCAAATGCCTATTTGTTTTGTTTTTTATTTCATCATTGCTAGTCTGTCCAAACTCTTGTTTGTATTGCGTCAGAATACAAAATTTGGGAATAAGAAGGAAAAACCGTGTCAGACCCAGAAAACATTTAGGAAATTGCCACTCAAGAAACCAAAAGTCAGCTGAGGAACCCACAACAATGACAGCAAGCCAGAATTGGAGAAAGCCAACAGCTGTGCCCTGATTGAAAAAGAACCTTCCTCTTGTGCCCTGAACTCCATATGCCAGCCTCAAAAGCAAAGCTCACATCGGAAAATTCATTACAAACCATGATAAATAAGAAAAATGAGAAAAAAGCCAAAGAAATGCAGGAGTTCTTAGGGATATTGGGCTTGAATTATGGCCATGTAAACGGCTGTTTCCAGATTCATCCACACCTCCCAACTGAGTGTCTTTGGTTTCTGAAGGAATTAACAAAAAAATCGCAGTGAAACTCGGTTTTGGAGGCAATTAATATCTGTCACCTCAGCCAGAGTGTTCAATTTTACTTTCAAAAAACACAAAAACTTACCTTGCTTGTGTTACCTGTACATATATAAGCTTCAAACGCATATTTGTTGTGTTTTTTATTTCATAATGGCTACTCTGTCCAAAGTCTTGTTTGTATTACGTCAGAATACAAAATTTGGGAAGGAAGAACGCAAAACCAACTCAGACCCAGAAAACATGTAGGAAATTGCCACTAAAGAAACCAAAAACAGCTGAGGCACGCAAAACAATGACAGCAAGCCAGAATTGCAACAAGCCAACAGCTGTGTCCTGTTTGAAAAAGACCATTGATCCGGTGCCCTGAACTCAATATGCCAGCCTCAAAACCAAAGCTCACATCAGAAAATTCATTAGAAACCATGATAAATCAGAAAAATGAGACAAAAGCCAAAGAAATGCACGAGTTCTTAGTGATATTTGGCTGGATTTAGACACAAGGAAACTGGCTGTTTAAAGATTCATCCCCCCCTTCCACTGACTGACTTTGGAATTCTGATTGATTTCACCTCAAAATTGCACTCACACTCAATTTGGAGGGAATTAGAATCTGTCCCCTCAGCAGAAGGGTTCCATGTCATTTTCCAAAACACAGAAACTAATCTTGATCATGTTGCCAGCAGATTTCTAATCCTGAAAGGGCAATTTCTGTGTTTTTTTTTTCTTTCATAATGGCTACTCTGTCCAAATCTTGCTTGTATTGCATCAGAATACAAAATATGGGAATAAGAAGGCAAAACCGACTCAGACCCAGAAAACAATAAGGAAATTGCCGCTCAAGAAACCACAAATCGGCTGAGGCACCCAAAACAATGACAGCAAGCCAGAATTGGAGCAAGCCAACAGCTGTGCCCTGATTGAAAAAGAACCTCCCTCTTGTGCCCTGAACTTAATATTGCAGCCTCAAAACCAAAGCTCACATCAGAAAATTCATTACAAACCATGATAAATAAGAAAATGGAGAAAAAGCCAAAGAAATGCAAGAATCCATAATGATAGTGGGCTTGATTTAGTTGCAAGGAAACCGGCTGTTCCCAGATTCATCCACAGCTCCAGCTGACTGCCTGTGGAATTCCGACTGAATTAACCTGAAAATCGCAGTAAGACTCAGTTTGGAGGCCATAATATCAGTCACCTCAGCCAAAGTGTTCCATTTGATTTTCCAAATCACAAAAACTCACCTTGGTCATGTTACCCTTAGATTTATAAGCTTCAAACGCTAATTTGTTGTTGTTGTTTTTTTTTATTTCATAATGGCTACTCTGTCAAAACTCTTGTTTGTATTGCGTCAGAATACAAAATGTGGGAAGGAAGAAGGGAAAACCAACTCAGACCCAGAAAACATTTAGGAAACTGCCGCTCAAGAAACCACAAATCGGCTGAGGCACCCAAAACCTTGAAAGCAAGCCAGAATTGGAGCAAGCCAACAGCTGTGCCCTGATTGAACAAGACCATTAATCCAGTGCCCTGAACTCCATATTCCATCCTCAAAACCAAAGCTCACATCAGAAAATTCATTAGAAACCATGATAAATAAGGGAAATCTGAGAAAGCCAAAGAAATTCAAGAGTCCTTTGTGGTATTTGGCTGGATTTAGACAGAAGGAAACTGGCTGTTTCCGGATTCATCCCCCCCCTTCCACAGACAGACCTTTGAATTCTGATTGAATTCACCTCAAAATCGCACTCACACTCAATTTGGAGGGAATTAGAATCTGTCCCCTCAGCAGAAGGGTTCCATGTCATTTTCCAAAACACAGAAACTCATCTTGGTCTTGTTGCCTATAGATTTCTAATCCTGAAAGGGCAATGCGCTTTTTTTTTTTTTTCTTTCATAATGGCTACTCTGTCCAAAATCTTGCTTATGTTGCATCAGAATACAAAATTTGGGAATAAGAAGGCAAATGCGACTCAGACCCAGAAAACATTTAGGAAACTGCAACACAAGAATCCACAAATCAGCTGAGGCACCCAAAACAATGACAGCAAGCAGAATTGCAGCAAGACAACAGCTGTGCCCTGATTGAAAAAGAACCTTCCTCTTGTGCCCTGAACTCAATATGCCAGCCTCAAAACCAAAGCTCACATCAGAAAATTCATTACAAACAATGATAAATAAGAAAAATCAGAAAAAAAGCCAAAGAAATGCAAGAATCCATAATGATATTGGGCTTGATTTAGTCGCAAGGAAGCCAGCAGTTCCCAGATTCATCCACGCCTAAAGCTGACTGCCTGTGGAATTCTCACAGAATGAACCCGAAAATCACAGTGAAACTCCGTTTGGAGGCAATTAATATCTGTCACCTCAGCCAAAGTGTAACATTTTTTTTTCCAAAACACAAAAACTCACCTTGGTCATGTAACCTGTAGATTTTTAAGCTTCAAATGCCCATTTGTTGTGTTTTGTATTTCATAATCGGTACTCTGCCCAAACTCATGTTTGTATGGCGTCAGAATACAAAATTTGGGAAGGAGGAAGGCAAAACCAAATCAGACCAAGAAAACATTTAGGAAATTGCCGCTCAACAAACCAAAATTGAGCTGAGGCACCCAAAACAATGACAGCAAGCCAGAATTGGAGCAAGCCAACAGCTGTGCCCTGTTTGAAAAAGACCATTCCTCCAGTACCCTGAACTCCATATTCCAGCCTCAAAACCAAAGCTCACATCAGAAAATTCATTACAAACCATGATAAATAAGGGAAATGTGAAAAAGCCAAAGAAATGCAAGCCTGTGGAATCCTAACTGAATTAACTGAATTAATCTGAAAATCGCAGTGAAACTCGGTTTTGGAGGCAATTAATATCTGTCACCTCAGCCAGAGTGTTCAATTTTAATTTCGAAAACAAAAAATCATACCTTGGTCTTGTGACCAGTACATATATAAGCTTCAAACGCATATTTGTTGTGTTTTTTATTTCATAATGGCGACTCTGTCCAAACTCTTGTTTGTATTACGCCAGAATACAAAATTTGGGAAGGAAGAAGGCAAAACCTACTCAGAGCCAGAAAACATGTAGGAAATTGCCGCTCAAGAAACCACAAATGGGCTGAGGCACCCAAAACCTTGAAAGCAAGCCAGAATTGGAGCAAGCCAACAGCTGTGCCCTGTTTTAAAAAGACCATTCCTGCGGTGCCCTGAACTCCATACTGCAGCCTCAAAACCAAAGCTCACAAAAAAAAAAAATCATTACAAACAATGATAAATAAGGGAAATCTGAGAAAGCCAAAGTAATTCAAGAGTCCTTTGTGGTATTTGGCTGGATTTAGACAGAAGGAAACAGGCTGTTTCTGGATTCATCCCCCCCTTCCACAGACTGACTTTGGAATTCTGACTCAATTCACCTCAAAATCGCACTCACACTCAATTTGGAGGGAATTAGTATCTGTCCCCTCAGCAGAAGTGTTCCATGTCATTTTCCAAAACACAAAAACTCATCTTTCTCGTGTTGCCTGTAGACTTCTAATCCTGAAAGGGCAATTTACTGTGTTTTTTTTTTTTTCTTTCATAGTGGCTACTCTGTCCAAAATCTTGCTTGTATTGCGTCAGAATACAAAATTTGGGAATAAGAAGGCAAATCCGACTCAGACCCAGAAAACATTTAGGAAACTGCAGAAAAAGAATCCACAAATCAGCTAAGGAATCCAAAACAATGACAGCAAGCAGAACTGGAGCACGCCAACAGCTGTGCCCTGATTGAAAAAGAACCTTCCTCTTGTGCCCTAAACTCAATATGCCAGCCACAAAACCAAAGCTCACATCAGAAAATTCATTTCAAACCATGATAAATTGGAAAAATCAGAAAAAAGCCAAAGAAATGCAAGTTTTCTTAGTGATATTGGGCTTGATTTATTCCTAAGTAAACAGCTGTTTCCAGATTCATCCACAACTCCCAGCTGAGTGAATAGGGATTCTGACTGAATTCACCTCAAAATGGCAGTGAAATTCGGTTTGGAGACAATTAATATCTGTCACCTCAGCCAAAGTGTTCCATTTTATTTTCCAAAACAAAAAAACTCACTTTGGTCATGTTTCCTATAGATTTCAAAGCGTCAAACGCCTATTTGTTGTGTTTTTTATTTCATAATGGCTACTCTGTCCAAAATCTTGCTTGTATTGCATCAACATACAAAATTTCGGAAGGTAGAAGGCAAAGCCAACTCAGACCCAGAAAACATTTAGGAAATTGCCACTCAAGAAACCAAAAGTCAGCTGAGGCTCCCAAAACCATGACAGCAAGCCAGAATTGGAGCAGGCAATCAGCTGAGTCCTGATTGAAAAAGGCCATTCTTCCGGTACCCTGAACTCCATATTCCAGCCTCAAAACCAAAGCTTACATCAGGAAATTCATTACAAACCACGATACATAAGAAAAATGAGAAAAAAGCCAAGAAATGCAAGAAACCATAATGATATTGAGCTGGATTTAGTTGCAAGGAAACCGGCTGTTCCCGGATTCATCCAACACTCCAGCTGACTGCGTGTGGAATTCTGACTGAATTAACCTGAAAATTGCAGTGAAACTCAGTTTGGAGGCAATTAATATCTGTCACCTCAGCCAAAGTGTTCCATTTTATTTTCCAAAACACAAAAACTCACCTTGGTCTTGTTACCTGTAGATTTCCAAGCTTCAAATGCCTATTTGTTGTTTTGTTTATTTCATAATGGCTACTCTGCCCAAACTCTTCTTTGCATTGCATCAGAATACAAAATTTGGGAATAAGAAGGCAAATCCAACTCAGACACAGAAAACATTTATGAAATTGCCACTCAAGAAACCACGAATCTTCTGAGGCATCCAAAACAATGACAGCAAGCCGGAATTGGAGAAAATCAACAACTGTGCCCTGATTGAAACAGAACCATCCTCTTGTGCCCTGAACTCAATATGCCAGCCTCAAAACCAAAGCTCACATCAGAAAATGCTTTACAAACCATTACAAATAAGAAAAATGAGAAAAAAGCCAAAGAAATGCAAGAATCCATAATGATATTGGACTTGATTTAGTCGCAAGGAAACCGGATGTTCCCGCATTCATCCACCCCTACAGCTGACTGCCTGTGGAATTCTGACTGAATTAACCTGAAAAATGCAGTGAAACTCAGTTTGAAGGCAATTAATATCTGTCACCTCAGCCAAAGTGTTCCATTTGATTTTTCAAAACTCAAAAACTCACCTTGGTCATGATACCTGTAGAATCATAACCTTCAAACGCCTATTTGTTGTGTTTTTTATTTCATAATCGGTACTCTGTCTGAACACATGTTTGTATTGCGTCACAATACAAAATTTGGGAAGGAAGAAGGCAAAAACCTCTCAGACACAGAAAACATTTAGGAAATTGCCGCTCAAGAAACCAAAAGTCAGCTAAGGCACCCAAAACAATGACAGCAAGGCAGAATTGGAGCAAGTCAACAGCTGTGCCCTTTTTGAAAAATAACCTTCCTCTTGTGCCCTGAACTCCATATTGCAGCCTCAAAACCAAAGCTCACATCATAAAATTCATTACAAACCATGATAAATAAGAAAAATGAGAAAAAAGCCAAAGAAATGCTAGAATCCATAATGATATTGGGCTTGATTTAGTCGCAAGGAAATTGGCTGTTCCCAGATTCATCCACCCCTCCAGCTGACTGCCTGTGGAATTCTGACTGAATTAACCTGAAAATCGCAGTAAAACTCAGTTTGGAGGCCATTAATATCTGTCACCTCAGCCAAAGTGTTCCATTTTATTTGCCAAAACACAAAACCTCATCTTGTCCTGTTACCTGTAGATTTCTGAGCTTCAAACGCCTATTTGTTGTGTTTTTTATTTCATAATGGCTACTCTGCCCAAACTCTTGTTTGTATTGCGTCAGAATACAAAATTTGGGAAGGAAGAAGGCAAAACCAACTCAGACCCAGAAAACATTTAGGAAATTGCCGCTCAAGAAACCACAAATCGGCTGAGGCACTCAAAACAATGACAGCAAGCCAGAATTGGAGCAGGCCAACAGCTGTGCCCTGTTTCAAAAAGACTATTCCTCCGGTGCCCTGAACTCCATATTGCAGCCTCAAAACCAAAGCTCACATCAGAAAATTCATTACAAACCATGATAAATAAGAAAAATGAGAAAATGCCAAAGAAATGCAAGAATCCATAATGATATTGGGTTTGGTTCAGTCACAAGGAAACCGGCTGTTCCCGGATTCATCCACCCCTCCAGCTGACTGCCTGTGGAACTCTGACTGAATTAACCTGAATATCGCAGTGAAACTACGTTTGGAGGGAGTAAATAACTGTCACCTCACCCAAAGTGTTCCATTGTATTTTCCAAAACACAAAAACTCCCCTTGGTCGTGTTACCTGTAGATTTCTAAGCTTCAAAATCCTATTTGTTGTGTTTTTTATTTCATAATAGCTACTCTGCCCAAACTCTTGTTTGTATTGTGTCAGAATACAACATTTGGGAAGGAAGAAGGCAAAACCAACTCAGACCCAGAAAACATTTTGGAAATTGCCGCTCAAGAAACCAAATCAGCTGAGGCATGCAAAACAATGACAGCAAGCCAGAATTGCAACAAGCCAACAGCTGTGTCCTGTTTGAAAAAGACCATTGCCCCGGTGCCCAGAACTCTATATTGCAGCCTCAAAACCAAAGCTGACATCAGAAAATGCATTACAAACCATGATAAATAAGAAAAATGAGAAAAAAGCCAAAGAAATGCAAGAATCCATAATGATATTGGGCTTGATTTAGTCGCAAGGAAACCGGCTGTTCCTGGATTCATCCACCCCTCCAGCTGACTGCCTGTGGAATTCTGACTGAATTAACCTGAAAATCGCAGTGAAACTCAGTTTGGGGGCAATTAATATCTGTCACCTCAGACCATTTTATTATCTAAAACACAAACACTCACCTTGCTCTTGTTACCTGTAGATTTCTAAGCTTCAAACGCCTATTTGTTGTATTTTTTATTTCATAATGGCTACTCTGTCCAGAAAACATTTAAAATTTCCGCTCAAGAAACCACAAATCGGCTGAGGTACTTAAAACAATGACAGCAAGCCAGAATTGGAGCAGGCCAACAGCTGTGCCCTTTTTGAAAAAGACCATTCCTCCGGTGCCCTGAACTCAATATGCCAGCCTCAAAACCAAAGCTCACATCAGAAAATTCATTACAAACCATGATAAATAAGAAAACGGAGAAAAAAGCCAAAAAATGCAAGAATCCATAATGATATTGGGCTTGAGTTAGTCGCAAGGAAACCGGCTGTTCCCGGATTCATCCACCCCTTCAGCGGACTGCCTGTGGAATTCTGACTGAATTAACCTGAATATCGCAGTGAAACTCAGTTTGGAGGCAATTAATATCTGTCACCTCAGCCAAAGTGTTCCATTTTATTTTCCAAAACACAAAAACTCACCTTGCTCGTGTTACCTGTCGATTTCTAAGCTTCAAATGCCTATTTGTTGTGTTTTTTATTTCATAATGGCTACTCTGCCGAAACTCTTGTTTGTATTGCGTCAGTAAACAAAATTTGGGAAGGAAGAAGGCAAAACCAATTCAGGCCCAGAATACATGTAGTAAATTGCCGCTCAAAAGACCAATAATCGGCTGAGGCACCCAAAACAATGACAGCAAGCCAGAATTGGAGCAGGCCAACAGCTGTGCCCTGTTTGAAAAAGACCATTCCTCTGTTACACTGAACTCCATATTGCAGCTTCAAAACCAAAGCTCACATCAGAAAATTCATTACAAACCATGATAAATAAGAAAACGAAGAAAAAAGCCAAAGAAATGCAAGAATCCATAATGATATTGGGCTTCATTGAGTCGCAAGGAAATTGGCTGTTCCCAGATTCATCCACCCCTCCAGCTGACTGCCTGTGGAAATATGACTGAATTAACCGGAAAATCGCAGTGAAACTCAGTTTGGAGGCAATTAATATCTGTCACCTCAGCCAAAGTGTTCCATTTGATTTTCCAAAACACAAAAACTCACCTTGGTCGTGTTACCTGTAGATTTCTAAGGTTCAAAAGACTATTTGTTGTGTTTTGTATTTCGCACTGGCTACTCGCCCCAAACTCTTATTTGCATGGTGTCAGAATACAAAATTTGGGAAGGAAAAAGGCAAAACCAACTCAGACTCAGAAAACATGTAGGAAATTGCAGCTCAAGAAACCAAAAGTCAGCTGAGGCACTGAAAACAATAACAGCAAGCCAGAATTGGAGCAGGCCAAAAGCTGTGCCCTGTTTGAAAAAGACCATTCCTCCGGTGCCCTGAACTCCATATTGCAGCCTCAAATCCAAAGCTCACATCAGGAAATTCATTACAACCCATGAAAAATAAGGAAAATGAGAAAAAAGCCAAAGAATTCCAAGAATGCATAATGATATTGGGCTTGATTTAGTCTCAAGGAAACCGGCTGTTCCAGGATTCATCGACCACTGCAGCTGACTGCCTGTGGAATTCTGACTGAATTCAGCTGAAAATCGCAGTGAAACTCAGATTGGAGGCAATTAATATCAGTCACCTCAGCCAAAGTGTTCCATTTGATTTTACAAAACACAAAAACTCACCTTGGTCGTGTTACCTGTAGAGTTCTAAGCTTTAAACGACTATTTGTTGTGTTTTTTATTTCATAATGGCTACTTTAACCAAACTCTTGTTTGTATTGCATCAGAATACAACATTTGGGAAGGAAGAAGGCAAAACCAACTCAGACCCAGAAATCATTTAGGAAATTGCCGCTCAAGAAACCAAAAGACAGCAGAGGTACCCAAAGCAATGACATTAAATCAGATTGGAGCAAGCAAAGAGGTGTGCCCTGATTGAAAAAGAACCATTCTCTTCTGCACTGAAGTCTATATTGCAGCCTCAAAATAAAGCTCACATCAGAAAATTCATTACAAACCATGATAAATAAGAAAAATAAGAAAAAAGCCAAAGAAATGCAAGAATCTATAATGATATTGGGCTTGATTCAATCGCAAGGAAACCGGCTATTCCCAGATTCATCCACCCCTCCAGCTGACTGCCTGTGGAATTCTGACTGAATTCACCTGAAAATCGCAGTGAAACTCAGTTTGGAGGCAATTAATATCTGTCACCTCAGCCAAAGTGTTCCATTTTATTTTCCAAAACACAAAAACTCACCTTGCTCGTGTTACCTGTCGATTTCTAAGCTTCAAATGACTATTTGTTGTGTTTTTTATTTCATAATGGCTACTCTGCCCAAACTCTTGTTTGTATTGCGTCAGTATACAAAATTTGGGAAGGAAGAAGGCAAAACCAATTAAGGCCCAGAAAACATGTAGTAAATTGCCGCGCAAAAGACCAATAATCGGCTGAGGCACTCAAAACAATGACAGCAAGCCAGAATTGGAGCAGGCCAACAGCTGTGCCCTGTTTCAAAAAGACTATTCCTCCGGTGCCCTGAACTCCATATTGCAGCCTCAAAACCAAAGCTGACATCAGAAAATTCATTACAAACCATGATAAATAAGAAAAATGAGAAAAAAGCCAAAGAAATGCAAGAATCCATAATGATATTGGGCTTGGTTCAGTCGCAAAGGAAACCGGCTGTTCCCGGATTCATCCACCCCTCCAGCTGACTGCCTGTGGAATTCTGACTGAATTAACCTGAATATCGCAGTGAAACTCCGTTTGGAGGCAGGAAATAACTGTCACCTCAGCAAAAGTGTTCCATTGCATTTTCCAAAACACAAAAACTCCCCTTGGTCGTGTTACCTGTAGATTTCTAAGCTTCAAAAGCCTATTTGTTGTGTTTTTTATTTCATAATAGCTACTCTGCCCAAACTCTTGTTTGTATTGTGTCAGAATACAACATTTGGGAAGGAAGAAGGCAAAACCATCTCAGACCCAGAAAACATTTTGGAAATTGCCGCTCAAAAATCCA